>NC_080670.1:9063030-9265064 GCF_030247195.1 Topomyia yanbarensis | reverse complement strand
TTGTCATTCTGTCGGAGCAGAGAATAATATCTAACACCTCTAACCTCAGATCATACAAATTTTAGGTGATTTCCTGCATTGAGCATATGCAAATTAGTGCTGTTTGCGTGTTCCAAGAAATCAGGGCATCTCTAATTAGTACCAGAGCAGCCTCAAATGACGTGATGGAAATTTGATGTGTAGTGTAAACCATTTCAATCACAGCTCAAAGCAATCATTTTTGGAACTATCAGAAGGGTAAGGTTCATTATTTTTTTTTTTTATCCCTTTATGGGCAGCTAGGGCCGAGGGTGGTGGCTAACGGGTTTCATACATCCTTGACCTGACGGACAAAGCTATGGTGCCTTGAACACAGGCAACGCAGATCCAAGGCCATCATTGAAATGATAAGTTCTGCGTTTGAGATGTACTTCCCCCGGTTGCCAGACGAATACCTGTAATTATTACTTGTTGCTTTGTATGTATGAATCTAATGTTCAGTCCTGGGTGGTGTATGCGTGGAAGGTGTGGTTTTTAGCGTTCGAGTCCAGGAGTGCATATCTGTCTGGGTTAGCGTGGGCGTTTAGTAATTGTGTAATAGTGTGATCGCTAAAGGCTCGAGCATATGAATGCCAGCGTGTCTCCAACTTTGCGTGCATAAATCCGATTTTAGATCCGTGTTGCCATTCGCACATTCACGTGTATTCTTGTAATGTAATTTTCAGTGTATGGTAGAGAAACGTGTTGTCCAGTGAATCGGTCCAACTGAAGGCATGAGTCTAGGCTGATCGAGAGTAGAGAATTCCGAACGTAGCCAGTCTATGATCGCGCGAGTGGTGGGTTAATGCTTGAGACCGCGGTTGTAAAGTTATAGGTGCTGAAAAGTTCACTTAAGTAAAGGGGTGTTGGCGAAATTGCGAGCGTAGGTGTGTGTGGATGATTGAAATTGTAATGTAAGTTCGCGTTTTTGACCAGGTTTGTGTTATCGCGAAAGTTAGGGGCGTTTGCACGTTTTGGATGTGAATGTATATGGGAGAATATGCAATTGACTGTGCTTATGAATATCAGTATGAACCCAACTCAAGATACAGTAATAAAATGAAAAATAACATGCCGAATGTTTCTTTTTTTAGGCCAATAACCGTGCATTGAAGAATGCTCAAAAACTCTGAACTAGGCCCCATCGAGTCCAGTCTGTCCGTCTCGTCCTGTCGTGTCTGGGGTTTCCAGGTTACATGCATTCACCAGATGAGACTAGCTTATGTCAGCTTACTTGTGCACTGGTTTCGTAGAATCGAGGCGATCATCGAAATGATAGATCCTACGAGTGAATGCACTTGGCCCAGTCACCTGTCAAGCATTTGTGTATTTGTGTGTGTTGAGATATGTGTGGAGCCTGTAAATAATATTTTAATACGAGTAACATTTTATACTTCAAAACAAGAAATGTGTAATATACTACTAGCAGTTTGTTGATCGTTCCTACTTATCTGATTCCATCGAGTATGAGAATACATCTCCATTGTTCTAAAACCTGGCGACGTCCGATGGCAGAGAAGAATCATTGTGGGCCGCAATGTTGCTCTTCTTGGATGTGTGAGCTCGCAAAGGTCATCACAAGAATATAACGCATGAGACCGAAAATTAATAAAAAAAATAAAGAGAAGAGTTAGTATTGTTATTGAGTATTAATAATATGCCGATTTTTTTCGAGAGTTGTCCTACTGGAACTGTAGAGCTAATTGATTTAATTAAGGCATGGACCTAGACTTCTGGAATCGAGGATAGAGACCTCCGGACGCGAACGACTCATGAATGCGCGAGTGCGGGGGACTGTAGGTTCACGTTTGAGACCGCGTTTGAGTGAATACAAGTGCCGAGACGTTCATATTATCACCGGGATGTTATAATGTCTGGAAGAGCGCGAGTATAGGTTGCGTGGATGGTCGCGAAGGGCTCAAGCATTTTTATATTTGTTTGTCGCGTGTATGTGACTTTGCATTCGATTTTTATGTAGTTTCGCGCGAACACGGGCATTTGGAGGTTCACTCTCGAGACCGGGATTATTAATTTATAAGTGCTAAACCATTCACTTAGTCACCAGGGTGTTATACTTTTTACGAGATCGTGGGTGTGGTCGTGCGTGGATGATCGCGAAGGACTCGAGCGTTTGTATGTGGACGTTTTTGTCGCGTGTGCTAGTATGTAACTTCGCGTGGACACACCATTTTTATAAGCGTGCGGCCATTCGCATGTTCGCGCATTCTTCAACGATCGCACGTGGATGTCTTGTCTAGTTTTTATTTCTATTGGTCCAACTAAAGGTATGAATTTGGGCTGCTATGATCAAGGGCGGAGACTTCCGGACTCGACCGATTCATGATTGCGCGAGCTTAGGTTCTTAGGTTCCAACATTCACCTAATCAATCGGGGTGTTCGAATATTGGCGAGATCGCGGGCGTTCGTATTTGTGACCAGGTTTTTGTTATCGCGTAGGCCACGTTTGTACGTTTGGAATGAGGTGCCTGCAGAGAGAATTGGGCCCTAAACCCACATTATATATTATTTGACCATGGCAGTGGATAATAAAGGTCGCCAAGTTAAGTACTAAAATTGATCACAATGTAGCTTAACTAAAAAGAAAATCATCGTATCCCAAGTTTATGTGATATCATCACTGTAATACTGCTTTGGTGGAAAAGCCCCCGGACCACATCAAGGTACAGTATCATGCCGAGGGAACTATCAGAAGGGTAAGGTTCATTATAAGGCAAAAAGCCGAACAATAGACCAATTGTTCATAAAAACAGTCAGATTGACTATGACAGCACAAATACCAACATTTTGAAGCATACTTCGATAATAAGTTTGCATGCACGAGGTTTTTACGTTCATTTGCCTTGCCGTTTTAGTCGAAAGCAACGAAGATAGTGCTAAGTTGTTTTTTTTGAAATACGGGATTTGAACCGAAAACTATGGACGTTATTTCTGTTTGCATCTGAACTATTATTCTTCACCTCACTCAGATTGGGTAGAAGTTGACGCATTGTCAGATCTATTGTATGTTTGATAATAGTTGAAGTATGTTGGCAATTCCTAAGTTACGAAATCTTAGAACATATGGCGTTGGAAGCCAAAACAACGTCAACAAACCAGAAGAGCACTGCAATGACGTCATTCCATTCTCACAACCCAATGGGCATTGAATTGAACGGTATAATGTAAGCAAGTAGAGTTTTCTGACATTACTGACGTTGGATTAACCCTCAAATGTTTTTCAATTCAGAATAACTTTGGTATTCCTTATCAAAACTTTTATGTGGTACCTAAAATATCGATACTTATTTTTCCCCATTCCCCTTCCGCTCAACGACCTTCGATCTATATCTACCTGGTTCATACACTAGGTACAGTGAATATTAGTAATCGCTACGCGGAGTTTTGCAGCAAGGATATTAACCCAGAGTATACAAAAACGTTCAAAGAACGTTTTAATTAAAAATTGATGGTTCGGCAAGCGATTTGTTCATGTAGCATATGATTGAAGTTGGTTATTAAATGCATTTACATTAATCAGTACCTCTTGGAACACATTTTTCTACGTACATTACAACAGAAATAGTAATAAAAGTAGCTCTAAGCGCATTATTCATAACCCTTATTACAACTTGCAACGCGATTACCAGCTTTTCTAGACTCGTTTTACACACAATAGCAAGGAGGTTGCCACACATGAAGATACATACCTACAGAATGTATTGCGCGGAGACGAAGCACAGAGGAAACCCATGTTCTGTTACACGTAAGTAATAGGAAAATATCATATTTGCATTTGTATAAAAAATAATCTCGAAACATGATACTTTTCTTCAAATCTCTCGCTTCGTTTATTCCTATCGTATCATTCGTTGTCTATCATCGTTACGGAAAAAAACTTTTTCCATCTTCTTGCTCGTACAGTTAGTCAGAGGAACGTGCATGTCCCAAAAAGAGTCGGTTCATGAAGTCAACCAAAATGTATGTGTATGTTCTCTATATAGGCAAGAACCATTAGTTTATTTCTCTTACCTGAAACGAGAAAACAGAAGAAAAAACAAACAAGTTTAGTATATCATATTACAACCGATACAATAGTAAAATTCTTAATACAGTGACTCGTTGTCCGTCGGTCCGGTCTCTTTCCTGTTTGAGCTGCGATTGCTCGGGCTCGATCCGGATCGATCCTAATTTTCACCAACAATGGAACAAATCATATATTAGCATTGGCTTGGACTCGATAGCACGTGGCAAGACGTGACAATGCCATTAATTTGATCTATTTGGTTTAGCTTTTTCTTGTGACTTCGTTCCAAATCGGGGAGGATGGTTGACCTTCACGTTTCGTTTATGCCGACTTGGGTCCCGGAGGGATAGAATCGATAAATACTCATTATACGTGGGCAGCCGATTTCCACTGGGATCTAGTTTAGGCCTCTCTCAATTTACCATGTTATCACCAAACTCCAAGTGGTGCAAAAATACAACTAATTCCTGTTTCAATAGTAATTAGACAAGATAAGAGAAAAGTAATCAATCACTCTCAACAACCCTCCAGCAGGCGTAATGAATCGCAGCTGCTGCCATAACCGAATCGGTTGAAATGCAATCAACAATCACCATTTGTCAGTCAGCATTGGCAAACAACGCTGCAGTAAGCAGGAATCAACCATGAGAAAGAGAGAGAGAAAGCGACAAAGATCAGAACATGATGACTTCCGACAATACAAATATAATGAAATAACGCACACCAAACTACCGTCATTTCTTCGCCTCGCAATGACGTCAAAGCATGTTGAAGAAAAGCCAAAAGACCGCTGCAGCAGAAGTACCAGCCGGGAAAACTACGATGGAAAAGTTGCCATGGTGTGTTCCATCCTGATTTTCACAGTTGTGCTTGCTTCGGTTCGAAAATCCTCCAGTTCGCATTCTGGAAGAATCCTTTGTTTGCTAAAAATGAAAATGCAGACACAAGCGGAGAAAAGCTTATTTCAACCAATAATAGAGGGACCTTGAATTGTACACTTTTGTTTGCCTTTTAGTTTCCATTTATACCGTTTGTATCAGTGAAGAGAAAACAACTGAAAGTACTTAAGTAATCGAGTAATCCTGCAGGATGGAAGGGGGACTTTTGCCAATTAGTTTGTGATAAACAATAAGCTCCGAAACCGCGAAACTTCCGTTAAGAGCCGTGTCAAAACAAAACTAAGACTACTTGTAAGGATTAAATTTGAAAGCGATGATTGTAAGATAATGGCTCGCAAATATTTGTAAATTATAAAATTACATATTGCTTTAGTCGTTAATTTGTAACTCTGTCATTATTGTCCAGCAATTTAAGCATTCAATACCAAAAGTTAAAGATCGGTTTACATCATGGCTTGCTACTCGAATTTCTTCTGCTGTAAGTTTGTTAGAAACAGGACTAAATCAACTATTGAATTTCCCCAAGACACCCAGAAAACTTTTCGCTTCCAGCCAACAACGAAGCATTTTCCTGAAAGCACTAGTTCAAAACGCTATTCCAGGGAGCTCTAACCCCGGATTTCTCCATTAAAACGTCCCATTTATCTACCACCCAAAAAGGCAGCATCTCGGTTTCCATTAAAAGATATATCTTTATGTCATTCGAAGCATGGCCCAACCAGCAGCCGCGAACCAAACCGCGAACGATTTGCGAATTTCCACGGTGCTATTCCCTGACGCCCTCTAACTTCCCATTACGACAACCTACATGCCCTGCTGCATCGTATGGGAGAGGCCCGCATGACCCGCGATGGCCAAAAGCTCAGCTAAAAAATGTGCAAAATAGGGCTTTCTAAATGCATCCCTCCCTCATCCAAAGCGCAAGGGTTGCACCATTTGCAGAAATTCAGCCAAAAAAAATCCTTCCGGAAATATAGGCCAACAGTTGGTGCGAGGGGTTGGTAAACTGCATATTTCTATGTAACCAGGCAACGAGGAAGTTTATGATTTATTTTCTCTCCATCCGCAGTATGGTGGAGAGGTGGAAGTCATCTCAAAATCAGTTGCCAAGGATTCCCTATGGGGAGTGACTGGTTTGCTGGTTTCCTTGCTCAGCTAAATATATTAGAAAGGAAACACGCAACTTGCACTCAATTTTACATCGAACCGAGCAATGAGCCTGGAAACAACTCTTACTGCGCTTATGGACTAAATTAATCTATTTTTATTGGCAATAGCTTCAGTTTCTCTCCCGATTTAATTGATTTCATCGATGAAAAAGAGCGAAATTTTGCTAATGAAATAAAATTTTATGCGAAATCGGCTAATTCCAGCTTTTTGTTGCCTTGGTAATTTTTTTTTCGAAATTTGCTATTAAATAGTATTATAATCCAGCTGATGGAAAAAAATATTTTTTAATACCAGAAATAAAAAATTCAGCTTTTAAAACGGCCCCCCTCCCCACAGATGATTTTAGTCATATTCAACAAACTGGCGGACCCGACAATGCTTACAATCAATCGCTACGGTATTGAATCGAAGTATGTTAATCTTTTACTGCCGAGCCCCACTCATCTCGACACTAGCCACAAGTACAAATTCTGGTTCACTTAGAATTTGGTGACATTGTTCATCTCAAAACGAAAAATTTTTTGCATGCACTCGAAAAAATTCGTACATAGATTCATTAAAAAGTCACTATTTCGTAAACTGAACGATTTACGAAAATCGTGACCAAGTTCCTGATATTATGAATAGTTAACCTCGCATTCATGAAACTATTTGTGTTTCCAAAAGGCTGGTCGCGCCAAAAATATATATGGCGTTACATTACATTAGTTTGGTTACTGTGGTTTTTGATATGATTCTTGTTCATATTTTGGGGATACAGTGGATTGTATAAAGTATATGAACTAAGTGAACCGACAGTTGAACGATGTCACGATTTTCGTAATTTCACATCACGTTACCGTGATATTTTAGTTAAGAGCTATCAGATTTTTCTTGCGCAGTAATGTGATTTATGATCATGATATCAGGAGCTTAGTTACGATTTTCGTGATTTATATGCACGGTATCGTATTTTTTTCTTCTTGAGCTCACCTTCGAATTTGACAGGTGAAGTAACGTGACTCAAGTTTATGATATCAGCAGTTTTATCATGATATTCGTATTTTCTCTTCGCCTTATCGTTATATGTTATTTTTAATTACAACAAGCTAATACCCATCGCGCGTTGCTGCGATTTTCAACGAAATAGGAGGAAAACACAATTTGTCCCAAAGCGCCATCTGGCGGGCAGATAATCCCCAACCAATAGCACATAAACACGCTCCATAACAAAAGCCTACTGTGTGCAAATTTTTACGGAAATCGGTTAAGCCGTTTGGGAGTCTATAAATCAGATACATACAAACTTGGACTTTTATATATATAGATAGATAGATAGATAGATATGAACTGGATTATTAAAGTGGGACTGATTCACGGTAACTTGTTCGGTGAACCTTATTACGAGCGCGATTATAATGTATTTATGGTGCTCAGTGCAGTTTTCGTTTTCTGTCCGGACGTCACATTGAACCATACCAAATGAATAATGATGTTCTAGGACCTAATATATTTCTTATATCTGTTGCGTTCACCTATTACTAGTCGCTAGCAGCCGGACATAATTATATGATATTTGATGAAAAAATTCAAATCAAATTAAATAGAAAATTTCATCACAATGAGCCGAGTTGTATGAAATTGAAAACCATTAGGGATATATTCTAAATATCACAAATATTCAAGATAGATCATGGATCATGTACTAGGAATTAAGAACCAGTTCACGGAACCGTGAATATTATTATATAATTTTGTGAATTATTTCACAAGCAAGAAGTTCAGGCGTGATTATTATTAGTACACATATCCTTGAAGAATATATTTCATAATTTTGTAAACTATTTCGTGAAAACAAATGGTGAACCGTGACTAATTCGCTAGGAATCTGTTGACGTAAACATGAATTATTTTAATATTTCCCGAAATATTTCACCCGAACTCGTGTTATTGAATCGTGAATAATATATTAGAAATCATGAATTAGTTCGCCATGATTGAAAGGATGCATGGATAGCATTTCGAGTTTCGTGAACTATCACGAGAAAATATGTTTTGATTTAGTGAATCACGAAATCAAAACATATTCAGATCACGTGCAAGTTGTAAAAAATTATGAATTAGTTCACGACTTATAGTAGGAATCGGTGTAATGTTCCCAAATCTATAAATAAAACTAGGTTTTATCATGTTGTGAACTAATCCACTTTCAGAAAAACAATTTGATTTAACAACGAGACGGAAACCGTGACTGAAATTCACAAAACAAATATATCCACTAATGAAAGCGGTATGCAGGCGTTATTGAAGGGAAACTAAACATGATTATAAAACATATGATTTTTGTTCATGGTCGTAACGTGAAAACGTAATTGTTCCAAAATTCATGGCACTTTATTCACGATGTCGGGAACAATTTTTTTTTCCATGCCAGCTTGTACTAAAAAGTCGTTTGCGACTTGGTTGCCTAATGCGACTCCGGGTAGTTTTAGAGGAACGATTTGACGTAAAGAAAATTTAATTTAGTCAAAGTAAAGTAATGTGTAAAATATATTTGTTCTTAAAAGTGGTAGAACTGGAGCTGTAAAGCTTGGTTCTCGGAAGGCTCCCTGTCAAAATCATTTACTACAACTGCAGACGAGACGGGATCCACTAAAATATTGCTTGAGGCCACACGCAGTGGGCCGTAATTTTGATTGTGATTTGAGTGTCCGGTTCAGGTATGGAAGCGTGAAAACTTCATGATCGCGTGGAACCGAGCGTTTGTATGTTCGCGTTTGAAACCACGTTTATACATTTATAAGCACTAAAACATTCACTTTTATATACAAAGTTGAAAGGAAGAATTCTCGAAACTGCGGTTGTTTAAACACCAATATTTTGATATCGTTTTCGGTGAGCATAACATCACGCAAAACCAACTCGCAGATCAATCTGCAATTTTTGAATGTTGTTCTTCACTATAACGGTGAGTTTGCGAAGGAATTTTAAAGTCAGTTGTGATTTATTATTAAAAAATGGTTTTCATGAATGAAGAGTTTACCTACAGTAAAAAAAATCTCGCATAAATAACGAAACACCCCTTGCACTCTTCTATACACTAAAAAACAGATCATTATTGGCAAAATTATGCATGAAACTATAAAATATACATCCATAACGACATAATCGCGAGACAATAACACGTCTTCGCCGAAATAATTTTTTAGTATTATTGGCGAATAGGTAGACCACTGTGCAACGGCACTTTAAAAAAACTCCATTCCGGGATAATCGCGTTTGTGTTAACTTCATTCATGGATGGAGCCAGTGCGCTCAGTACAACTGCAATTTGAAATCTAGTGCTACGACCTGGATGAAATTTCGCGCAAATATTTTCCAAAGCATGTGCTTTTAAAATATGCAACAGAATATTTGGGGCATCATCTTTGTATATAACCCCTTAATCATCGGGGCGTTTTCATGTTTGCGAAATAGCGAACATAGGCGTGTGTGTGTATGATCGCGAAGGGCTCGAGCGTTTTTGTGATAACGTGTATGAACGCGTAGGCATGACCAGGGTTATCGTATTATGGCACAGAGCTCGAGCGATTGTATATTAACGGGTTTGATCGAAAGAAGATGTGTGTAGCGTGTATGAAACTTCGCGTGCATGAATTCGTTTTATAACCGTGTAACCGGATGCATTTTCGTGTGTTTTTAAAAGTTCGCGCGAATCGCAATTGTGAGTATACGTATCAGATCTGGAAAGGATTGAATTTCGCCAATCACTACAGTATCCCGCTATGGTGCCCTAAGGCTTATAATGTATATGAGTTTGTTTTTGGACAGATTGAGGGTGTGGTCCTGGGCTGCCAGACCCAAAAGACGGGACTTCCACACATGACCGTTTTATAAGAGTCTGATCGTTAGTATAATCGCACCTGAGATCTTGTTTATACATCCGTAAGTACTAACATTTTCACTTGATCACCGGAGTTTTTTTTATAAGCGAGATTGCGGGTGTAGGTGTGCGCCGACGATCCCGATTGCACATTCGCATGCATGGCCAGTTTTTATTCTTGCGAACGGCACAAGCGTTTGTATGTTGACGTGTTTGATCGTGTGATCTTTTTTATGACGCATATGCTAGTGGACTTTTAAATGTTCGTACGGTTTGTCTTTCTAAAGCGTAGTTTTCAGTATGATATGGCGTTTTGGTCACGAACAATAACTGAATTTTGTCCAACACCAACGTTTCGAAGAGGAAAAATAGTTACTGTCGTATGAAATTCGTGGCCATCTTTTCATATTAAAAACGGTCGTCCTTCCTACCATTGAGTGTACGATTCAGATAAAGAATGTGAGGTTCTGAGGTGTATTGTCTAAGGAAGGCACGAATCGTGATCGCCCAAGAGCGGATGTTTGTATACTGGCGCTCTAGACCGAGTTTATAAATTTGTAGGTGCTAGCACGTTGACCTAATCGGTGGAACGTTTTTATGATTGCAAGAGCATGGGGGTAGGTACACGCGAATGATCGCGTTTGTATTATCGCGAAAAGTTCGAGCGTTTTTGTTTTATTGTGCGCGTTCTTTTTATCGCGTGGGCACTTATATGTCGAGTTTACTAACGCGTTTGTGATTTCGCGTGTGCGCGTGATTGTTTACATATTCCTGCGCGCTTTTCAATGTCACCGAGAGAGAAACAGCAAAGGAAGAAACAACACATATACGACTTGTAAACAACATTAGATAATGTGATAATCATTTGCAGAACAGAAAACAAAAATAAATAAAATGGAAGGTGAGAATGGCAAAAACAAACACAACACGAAAAAAGGACACTAGTACTCTGCACACCATACAAATATTACAATCACTTGCTAGTGGGTGAATTTTGGTTTGGGCTGGTGGAAGTAAGAAAAATCATGCAACATAAAAAGGCATAATAAGCCCTCCAGACATCTTCGATGCACCACTATCAAGGCATATTGAAACTAACATCTAGAAGCAATTTTGTGTTCGAAGGTCAATAAGAAAAGCTACAACATTGTTCAAACGAATATGAATGGCTATTTTCCTAGTTGACAGTTTAAATGGAAAGTTACCAATAAACTAGTATTAGTTGTTGATAATTGATGCACTAAATTTATTCAAACTGATACATGTAATATCGTCAATGCAATCAGCCTAGGGGAAGGTTAATCACCTTCAAACACCTCCCAAAAGATATTCTTTTTTATTTAAAGCTTTACAATCATCCCTGCAAGAGCGATATGAAGCGTAATGATAAAATTAATTACTATACTGTGCATTCATTCATCCGAGTCATTTCTTAATAACCTTAACCATCTCTAACGCCAACCGGGAGGGTTGATCGAGAGCTAAAATTGATATACACTAAGGTTTTTTTTTACACGGGGGATACGTACCGTGTAAAAAAAAACCGTGCAAAAAAAACCGCGTTAATTGCGAAATCCGTGTAAAAAAAAACCGCGTTAATTGCGAAATCCGTGTAAAAAAAACCGTGTTAATTCAGAAAACCGTGCAAAAAAAAACCGCGTTAATTCCGAAAATCGTGCAAAAAAAAAACCGCGTTACATTCAATGCAAAAGACTTAGACGATTTTAGGAAAAGGGATGATTTCGGAGTTTTATCAAAAATGTTCTAAGTCCTTTTGAAGGCAAAAGACTTAGACGATTTTTGAACAGGTTTTTTTTGCACGGATTATGCAAGTAGCACGGTTTTTGCTTTTTCCAATTCCTTAGGTTTTTGGAAAAGTGGAAACGTCGGATCTTGAGGTTTCCTTTTGTCCCGCACTTTAACAATATGGTTGTTTTCGGTACAGTGTTAACGAGTAGGCACCAAATATCGATGCCTGAGGCCATTTGGAATACCAAGATGACGACTTCCGGTCTAACAGAATTTTCAATAACCCAATCAGTATGCATATTTTCCGAGCGGGCCTAATGAGCGCATGATAGAGATCAATGTCTGAGGCCATTTTGAAATACAACATTGAGACTATCGGCTTAGCGATATTCTGTATAACTCACAACATGGAGTGTTTTGGAACTGGATTGACAAATATGCAGTTGCCAGAGGTCTGACGTCATTGTAACACCCAAGATGGTTCTGATTATTTAGTATAAATATCCAGCGTAAAACAAAAAGATACATTTATTTTTGTATATTTTGCATTTATAAGATAAGAAAAATGTGCTCATGAATGGATTTACTCGAATTTGAGTTGGTTTGTCTGCTAGAGCTCATCGAGCGAATCTTCATGCGAAACTCAAAGTCGAATCAAAAAGCTGACATAATCAGGGGGAAATAATAAAATCAGGTCTTCGCTGTATTATTAAGGGGGGCGTCTGGTGTAAAGTGCTCAAACCGAAAGTTATTTTGTTTTACGATTTTGAAGGCAAGGAAACAATGCATCTTTTATGTAATGTTAAGCTTTAAATTTGTACGTTTATTCTGTACGAAAAAAATATTTTCACGGCCTTATTCTGCGCGGCGTGTGACGTGAGACGACGAAACTCACCTCACTTTACGTGACTTTTCTCACCCGATTCTGAGAGTCGACTCGGGTGAGGTGAGATTCCTCATTGCGGTTAAATGGGAGTCTCACGTCACCCGAAATGACTCTTCAGAATTGGGTGAAGTCACGTACAGTGAGGTGAGATTAGTCGTCTCACGTCACACGCCGCGCAGAATAGGGTCGGCAGCCACGCAGAGCCACACATACGAGCGTTCCAAGAGTAGACGTCCAACCATTTCCACGTCGAGAAGCGCCGCGGCTAACACGATGACTCTTGATAAAGTTGTTTGACACAGGAAATTAAGTAAAATTTGTAAAGCTTAGACTTGTAGTTACTCGATGAACCCAAAAAAAGTTCGAGTTTAGGAAAATGGCTTCATGTAAACCGAAAAATCTCATATTTTTCTATAAAATTCGTGCACTTTTCTTCAAAATAATAGAGAGAACAATTTTTTCATTCTGTTTTCTGTGGTTCACCGACAGGCTACACATATTGTGCATTTTCATAAAAAAATCAAGTCAATTCTTTAATTAGTTTTTGAGTTATCGTGTTCACCAATTTGAAAAACGCGGTTTCGAAAAAACGCTATTAAAGGATACTCCATATCAAATTGCATCACGGAAAAAATGACGTGGAAAACAATCCATTTGGTATTTTCTCTTAAAAATTTGGGTGGAAGTAGTTTAAAGTGTATTGTTCACACTGTATTTTTATCGCTGTCAGTCTTAAGAAAATTGTTGCCGATAGATTGAAATCTGCGTGTGTCACAGCAAATACGCGCGAGGAATGCATGGCTGTTTAAAACAAAAGAAGTTCAGCGTGGTCACCGAGATTGCGGGAGACTATTCTAGAGGCTCAATACTAACAATTAAGCGGATAAAAAAGAAGTCGATTTTTTGCCCACTACACCAGAAGCACTCTTAAGATGAATGAGATGTACACTAAAGCAGAGATGATGCTTATAGAGATGCTCGAAGACTGAAGCCAAAAGTTCCAATCGAACCCAAAACAACGGTTCCAAACTAGCAATGTAAACAAATATGGCGGATTTAGGAAGTAATGCGTGGGGAGTATCGAGATTGAAATGAAAAGAAATGCATGTCTGCATCCTGCATCCTCGATACATTTTTTCTAGTGCAACGAAAAACATGTAGACAGGCTCAGTAACGTAAATCAATGCGTTTCCAAGTTACATGATTGAGTATTGTGGGAAATATTTCAAAAAAGGAATTCGCCAAGCATTCATCAAAACTACAAGTCACTCGCTGTTTACACAATATTCCTGGTTGCCAAAACTAGCAGACAAATAATTTGTAAAACCGTGCAGCCAAATTTACTGTTTTTCTCGCCGCGTGTCTTTATATTTAAAACATCGTCTTGGCACTAAAATAGAAGTCACCATCTTAGATGAAAACATGACTTCCGGAATTGACATCCGGTATCTATTCATTAACGCTATTACAAAAATTCTCACATTGTTGTGGTAATTGAAAATTTTACTAAACCGAAGTAGCCATCTTGATTTTCGAAATGGTCTCAGACATTGATATTTGGCACCTACTCGTCAATCCCGTTCCAAAAATACTCATATTGATTGGGCTTTGGAGAATTCCACAGAACCGGAAGTCGCCATCTTGAATTTCAATATGGCACCAGACATCGATATCTAGCGTCTATTCGTCAATTCCATTCCAAAAATACCCATATTGATTCGATTTTAGAGAATTCCAATGAACCTGAAGTCGCCATCTTGGTTTTCCAAATGGCCTCTGACACTGATCTCTATCATGCGCTCTATTAGACCCGCTCTGAAAATGTGCATGCTGATTGGGTTATAGAGAATTCCACTGAACCGGAAGTCGCCTTCTTGGTTTTTAAAATGGCCTTAAACATCGATATCTGACGTCCACTCATCAATCCCGTTCCAAAAATACCCATATTAATGGGGTTTCAGAGACTTCCACTGGACCGGAAGTCGCCATGTTGGTTTCCAAAATGGCCTTAAACATCGATATCTGACGTCCACTCATCAATCCCGTTCCAAAAATACCCATATTTATGGGGTTTCAGAGAATTCCACTGAACCGGAAGTCGCCAGCTTGGTTTTCAAAATGGCCTTAAACATCGATATCTGACGTCCACTCATCAATCCCGTTCCAAAAATAGCCATATTGATGGGGTTTCAGAGAATTCCACTGAACCGGAAGTCGCCATCTTGGTTTTCTAAATGGCCTCAGACATGAACATTTGGCATCTACTCGTTAATGCTGTTCCAAAAGCAATCACTTCCACTTTTCCAAAAATCTTCGAAATTCTTTGCATTCAAAATGGAAAAGCAGAAACCGTGTAAATTTCAAAATCCGTGCAAAAAAAACTTGGTCAAAACCGTCTAAGTCTTTTGCCTTCATAAGGATTTTTGCTAAAACCGTGTTAATTGCGAAATCCGCGCAAAAAGAAAATTGATCAAAAATCGTCTAAGTTTTTTGCCTCCAAAAGGACTTAGAACATTTTTGCGAAACCCGTGCAAAAAAAATTGTTGAGAAATCGTCTAAGTCTTTTGCCTTTAAAAGGACTTAGAATATTTTTGCGAAAAACCGTGTTAATTGCGAAAACCGTGCAAAAAAAACCGTGCTAATTGCGAAAACCGTGTAAAAAAAGTCGTGTAAAAAAAACCTTAGTGTAATTGTGCAGTTCCAGGAAAATCACTTACATTCTAACAACCACAACCACATTGACGACGGCCGCGTGATAAAACCTCCTGGTGGAATGCACGAACCAACAAAGAAAACAAAAAAAATCATCCGAAACTCTCTCTCCCCAATATCAGTTCAGACGACACAAGTTCATCGGGAGTTCGACTAATGGAAGGAAGAAGGGCTGGGTCCCGCTAGCGGTTGAGTGGTTTGGTCGGCGAATGGGTGGTGTGGTGAATTTGCGAATCGTCGGCGCAATTAATAAAAGTGTAATGAAAATTCCGAACACATCGCAACGCAATGCTGGCTGGCTATGACTCTGTTTCGTCTCGTCTGAGCTGCAGTCACTGAGTTTAATATAAGCTGATGTAATTGCCGTTTGTATTTGTTATTTGTTCGGAAATATAAATGAGTCACTCTTTGCTGGTTCAGTCATTCGAATTGTTAATTTAGATTAATTTTTGGTCATAACAGTGTAATACATAGAATGGGGTCTTTTTTTTGAAAAATAATGAGAAAATACCCTGCGTGGAATATGTCATAGTCAGGTGTATTTTTTTTTTCTTCATCATACTATAAAGCGTCTGTCAAACCCAGTTGAGGTGAACGTTTCCCCTTTGTTCCTCACAACTAGGTTATATAGGTTGGAACTCGCTGCTGCGTCAATCCAAGCTGGATTGTCCCTTTCCTCTCTCTCTTCGAACGGTGAGTTGCAGGTAAGGATAGCATGAGGACGCACGGCACAGCGGTCAAACCCGAAACAGATTGGTATGCCGGATCATAATTATGGTTCTGGGATGGTATAATGGAGAGAAAAGTTAGGTTTTTCATTCTTGTCGTTTAGATCTAAACTTCCTTTGTAGAGAACAAATCATTCTCTATAATCTCAGGGATCATGAAACATAGAAGCAATAAAGTACAATGACTTTACAGATTGTTGCACTTTTTGGGTGGGGTCTGGAACCGAAAAAGAAAATCACCAACAATTATGAATGAAATGTTAGCTGCACCTTGCGCTCTATCTTTCTCGGGAAGTACAGTGCTGATAAGGTAAAAGAAGAATGTCTTGAGTGTAGCTACCGGTTTCATTTTTTAGGAATTGCTTTACTGCCGCTGGAAGCATATCTGTCCCATGTTACATCAAGACGATTTTTTGTTTTATGCATCAAATAGTATGATTTCGTATGTACATTTAGATAAAATAACGAAAACATATATTTTGTTCTGAAAAAATACAAAAACAATATCAAGACGATTTGTCCCATCTGAAAAATGGAGGCATAATTGTCCCACTAATAAATAGTATAGCCTTGAACATGAAATTCTCATTTTTTTTATCTTAGATTTTCACCTGGTTAATCCTCGAGAAGAATTTTATTTGCATTAGCATTTACATTAATTCTTACATATTATTTTAGTAATATTTTCGAAGCAATGATAGTTTGATACTGAGTTTCTCATGGGTTTGTAGGCAAATTTTTATAGAATATCTGTTTGTTCTCGGCTATGACTGGCAGGACGGTTGCGAGTAAAGCGTTTTTTCTCTCCTTTTCTATGCCACGAGGAGTCTTTTGTCGACTTAGATGTTGTTCTAGTGCAAAACCACTCGAGACTAATTTGTACTGCTTTTTTGAAAACAGCAAACAATATTCGAGTTGCGTGCTAGCGAGATGGTTAGAATATCCAATTTTGAACGCACCTTTCTTGAAAATTATTTTTCTCATATTTTCAATGTACGGTCTAGGCTTGCACATGTTAAGTGTATATTGGGAAACAGACAATTTGTTTTGAAAGAAATCGTTAGCCTTCATATCTATAACTTCAACTTTCTTTTTAGCTTTTGCGACGACCCTTTGAAAATCTTGGTATGTGATGACCTTGTCGTGGCGCATTGCAGTTTCTACTGCGGCGTGAAAGCTATCCGCTGCCATAAATGTGTGCCCAGGTTCAAAGTATTTCAGAACGATTTCTTTGAGTTCCATTTCATCCATATTAAGAAGTAGGATGATGTGTTGGAATAAATTCCAATTTTTGTTCTGGGAAGAACAATTGTCTAACCAAAACGTTATTTTTTCCAATGTTCTGTACTTTAGAATAACGCTGTGGAAACAGCTCAAAATGTCATTAGACGTCCGACCAGCGACAGATTCGTTCCAGATGCAAGCGACAACCGGATTATGCTTTGCATATGCCCCCACAGGTGCAAAGGTTTCGTTAAAGGCTAGCAGACGTTGAGAAAATATAACTGTTTTCAAACCCTCCAGCCGAGGTAATTGTATGACCTGCAATTTTGAAACCATATTAAGTAAGGATAACGATAGAGATGTTCATAATTACCTTCTGTAAATCAACTGCCATTATTAGTTCATTCGGTAGTGCAGAGTCGCCGTCCAAGCGATATGCCGCTCGCGATGCGCTAGCTAGCTCTAAATGGTTAGTGTATTTTAAGCATAAGTCACACTTCTCCTCTATGTCCATGTGACCGGAGTTTCGTTTATGTTCATCAGCAATCACACACGTTTCGCACTGTTCATGCCCTAGCTTCACAAGCGAGATATTCATTTTTTTTAGGACACGACAGTACAAGGAGTAGCTGGCCTTCACTTTATGAGTAGTTTGAAAATGTTCATACATCGATTTTTCCGTAAGATCTGAAGGTAAATACAGACGATTCGGTGCATGTACTCGGCGATAGTGCGAAATTGTTGGTCCATAGCTCAAAATGTGTGATTTGATTGCCTCACGTTCATGCAATTTCCGTTCATACTTTCCTCGCTTGTATTGTCGCGGACCTTCGCCTTGATCCATTAGAGCTCGATAAATGACGTTACTGTAATTCGAAATAATTAATCACCACAATATTCAACACAAAAACTTTCGGCAGACTGATACCGGGTCACCACTTGCAGCTGGCAAAGTGCAAACATATGACTGTTTCTTAATTATTTGCTTTGCAGCATTCCGGTTTCTCCGTCGTTTCATTGGTACGCTGTGTGCATATGCGCGAATAAAAGCACTCTGACCAACGGTATCAAGACTCCAATACGTTTCGTGTACATTCATTCTGTCATCTTGCGACAAAAGGTTATAGCACTCCTTACGACAGCCGCACAGGCCCTGGATTATGTTGTAAGCCACTCGTCGTTTTTTTGCTGAAACCGTTCTTCGGATCTCCTTTTTTGTCTGTTTCTTGGTCCTATCTTCCGCGGGAGGGGAGAAAAAACTGCCATCAGAATCGAAATCATGGTCCTGCGTCACTGCCCGCTTTCCAGAAGCAACATTTTCACGGTGGTTACTAACACTCACTTCCGTCATATTGTAATTAACCGGAAAACGTTCTTCGAAACACTTATCAAATCCATGAAATTCTTCTTCATCCGAACTATCTTCGCTGGATCCGTACATCCGGAGTAAATCCATCGCTGACATTTTGATATTTTTTTTGCTAGTCAGTTAACTGCAGCGAAGCGCGTCGAAATGAAAACAATGTCACTGTGGGACAAATATGCGTACATTATTCCAAGTTGGGTTAGATTTAGCAGCATAACTGTCCCACTGCGTATTGCTTACGTACAAATTAGAATATATAAATATTTTCACCAAATTTCAATGAAATGTATGAGCCTGTGTTCCTTTTAATGCAGAAGAGCTTAAAATATAGCTTTATGGAGGAATATTTGTCGAAAAGGAGTTACAACTTTGATCGCGTTTATCTCGTTTATGCATTTTGTAACATGGGACGAATATGCTTCCACGGGCAGTTTATCCGGCAGTCGTTTCAAAATTGCTTACATTACATCCTGTTGGATAAGAAGCAACTTCAAATAAGTTAGAACATTCTCATACCTCATGGTTCAGCTTAATTATACATGATTTAACTTTAATAAACCATGATTCTTTTCATGATTTTATGAACAGATTTTTCTTCGTTAGTGTCCTGTACACTCAAAGCGCAGTTGAAATAGAATGCTACATGAAAGCAATACTTTTTCATTGGACGATTCGGAATTGAACCTTAAAAGAGATACTTTAATAATCCAGTAAAAGATTGATTTTTTCCTACAACCCTAACAAACTGATCAAACTCATCTCGATTAAAGTTGCACAGAACAACTAACGACTGTTCGTTGCTCCTTATCAACCCACATCGCACGACACTGAGACAGACAAGCTGACGAGAATTTTCAATTTAAGTTCTTCCGATTCCTGCATCCCTTACCCGCTCAAGGGTTCTCCTCCTGCCACAATCGCTGTGGTGCACATTTTCCAGAATTGAGAGCACCAAATGACTGCGTACACGGGTGAGTTGTACACTCTGGACAAAAACTCCCCTTCAGCTGTCATTTGCTATGTAGTGAAAGAGGGACTACGACGATGTCGGCAACCATCATCTCCCTTGAGATTAATCAGCAGCAGCAGGGTTGTACCGGAAACGACGCGATGGCTGTTCTCGAGAATATTATTCTTCCATGTTGGTAGAATGTTTGAAAAAAAATGTCCTAATTGGAATTCGCTTCGCAGAGCTTCTAACCGAGCGATTTTTATCCAGCGACACGACCTTCAACCCTGACCGGGCATTAGACGCGTAATTGAATCGCGAAAGGAATGCGAAGTTATACGAACTACGAAAAAAAGAAGGATAAAAAGCAATTTATATTGTGAGCGAACGCAGCTCTCGTGCTTCGTGGTTAATGAAGGAACAAGTGGTTGATGATTATGGGGAAAAAGCTAGCAGCGGGCTTCGAGCTTCAGGAACCGGGTGACAGTCACGGAATTTTCAACTCCCACAGATCTTGATTTGGCAGGGATGGAGGTGTTTGAGGTTGGTATCAGTATTCATATTGAAAGACTTCCG
Source organism: Topomyia yanbarensis (assembly GCF_030247195.1). Lineage (NCBI taxonomy): Eukaryota > Metazoa > Arthropoda > Insecta > Diptera > Culicidae > Topomyia > Topomyia yanbarensis. Next base: position 9,244,901 of record NC_080670.1, on the reverse strand, counting down.
GCTTTTGCGAGAGGGTATTTTTTGCGAGTGAAAAAACTTCTGTAGTACAGGAAGTAATGGTATACATAGATCGTTAAAGATGATAATCAACCGGGCTCTTATTGCGTTGGGATTCGACAGAAAGGGGGGGCTACTTCTTTTCACCGTCTCTGTTGTAAGGAAAATGGAATCAGGTCAACAATTGGAGGGTTGTTTTGCTTGGGATCGCTGTGACACAATTAAATTGGAAGTTGTTTGGTTCCGCCATTCGAGTAGCGATTGCGAATTGCTAACCTTATTTTTTTTTTTTCGTTTACATGGTGTAGGTCAGGGCTCAATGAAAAAAGTTCGTTTCAACAACTATTCCATTAGATTATTGCTGAGGCACCTTCGGAGTTGGTAGGGAAACAAACTATATCACTGCCGGAGAATGAATGAGTGTAGTGCCTGTAGTGCCTTAGAACTGCAGGTTGTGATATTATTCTCAACCCGATGTACAACTTTAATTGAATGATCCAGCTATGAACGATGAAGTTTTCGAAAAAGTTCCTACGCTTCCTATAAAGATGATTATGCTTGCTACCCGGTACCGGAAAGGACAGAGTTTTAGCTGTACTAACGCTCATGTTCATAAAAACATTACATGTTTTCGGAATCACTTTTCATTGCAGAAGTTGGTGCACTTAAGAACACCCTTAATTAATAGTAAATCTTGCAACAGATCTGACTAATAGCACATCTTAAAACTCCGACCCGGAAATGGTCTACAGTCGGAACACTCTAACCTCCATTGTGCTTCGCTAATTGTGGGTGCGGCAGAGTAGTGGGGGGTCGCCGTGCACAGAAAAGATCGTTCTGTTCTCATTGTTTACGACATGAGAGTTACGTTAAGGTACCGCACCTTTGAGGCTTTGAATGCGGTCCAATGCTATACAATAGCGCGAAGAGTCGATGAAAAAAAAAAACAATCCAACCAACCAGAGCGAAGTTTGGTGGGAAAGAATATCTGTCCCTGCATAAATGAGCGTTTCATATACAATCGAGATTTGTACTAACCGGAGTAAGATCAAGTAAACGGCGACTCTGATCACGTACTGTTTATACTTTTTCACCTTGATGAATCAAAACTTTGCACACATAGTGCAATGAGTCTAGTTCCATCCTATTCCTATCATCACTTTACCTATTTGAAGACGTTGACTGCCCGTAATCGCATGTCAGTCCCATGTTCTATGGGATTCCCTATCTACATGGGACTGACTTGCGATTATAGGCAGTTGATTAGATCAACGATTTTCCATCTTTACTAAATAAAATGGTTCAAATTGTAGGGCGAAAATTAAGCTAACCGGTTCGAGTTTTCGTTGCACTCCAACAGGTGTATTTGTCAACTATTTTGTCTTGTTGTATGCTAAGCCGTCTGGAAGCTACAATCTCGAAAGCAGCCCAACAGCTCGGCCTTATTTCTAAAATCAGACTGAATACAGTCGTTGTCCTGTTCGCTGGTTTGTCCACTACGTGAACTACTGCTTCTTTGATTTGAAATCCTCTTTAGCTCTCTTGAACGGATTCAACATGCGCAGGAAAGATTTGTTCGACTCGCACTACGAGGCCATCCATCGCGGCATCCTTTCCATCTACCCACCGTATCTTGATCGATGTCGCCTGATCGGTCTTGACGCACTGGAACGACGCAGAAAGAATCAAAAGGTAGTATTTGTGATAAAGATATTTAACGCCCAAATTGATACTCGAATGATTCGGCTCCATTTAGTCTTTCGCATTGCGTAGCGATCTCCATGCTTCAAGATTTCATCGCATGATGTTTTAAGTCAACTAGGTGATAACAGCATGTATACGAGATTTCCCCACAGTCAAGAATCTGTTCGATTCTGATGAACAGTGGCACAAATTCTCACGTAAAGTTTCGCGTTCTTCCATTTTATAATCTGAATGGTGCCATTCATTAGCAATGGAGTATATATAGGTGTGGCAGAGCACACGGTTTGGTAGTATTGGCAACCAAAAATATGTAAACAATCCAGAAGCAGATCGGATCGACGTCATAGCGCTCACACGATCCAATGGGAGCGGAACGAACGGTATGACGAAAGCAAGTCGATTTATTCTGTGATCACTCACACCACTCATGTAAGATTCATCTTACGAATACCAAAGCGCCCTGTATATACTACTTATATTCATTAGGACTATTTGAAATAAAACAAAAAAACAACTTTTCCGCCGAAACAATCAAGCTTAGAAGTTGAGGGTCGAATCAATTTTGTAAGCAGCACGAAATCATGGAGCATCTTTATACGGGACGAACTACATACACGCATTGCTTAGCAACCGACGTCTGTGCTCATTGGGTTGAGATTAGCAAACTGAATGTCTAGGGATGTCCTAAAGCGAGTGCCCTGTCACCACTTTTAAGGAATCCCGTCGTCGGTGGCTTGTTGATTCTAGTTCTATCAGCTTGGTTTTCTGATATATGGTTTCGCTATCCTGTGTTGTTGAGCAATGCTGTCTTCCAATTGAATTATCAGTAGTTTATCAATATCTACCAATCGCCTGCTAGATAATATATATATATATAGCAGTAGACCTGAATTTTTCTTTAAATGACAATCTACAGACGAATCGAAAACTTTTTAACAGTAAAGAAGTTTAATATTATTACAAAAACCTATAACTTGCTCGTAATTTTTTAAAAACTTGCACCGAATGGGAACCTTCTTGATCGATTGAACAATACTACCCTAAAGCTCGGGAAAAGTCTCTACAACTTTTGACAACCTGCGCCACCAGAAATCACCAATCCGGATCCTCCCTCCGGTCAACAATTTTCCAACGAGTAGCAATCAGCCACCCGGAAAAGCTATAATGTTTCACCGAATACTAATTTTACGCTTCATCGATTGGTTCCGCATTTCGCGTGACACTCGTTACCTTCGCAACAATGTGGAGTCCACAAGACGCTTCGGCAGGGTCGTAACCTTTTACGACTCTTGGCCACAGTTCCAATTTCCTTTTTGAACTACGCGCTTTATTAGTGTGAATAGTCACCACCATCATCATAAACCGGTTTGGGAGGTGTTCCAATTTAGTTGGGTACTGGAGCGGAATCGCGCTGTCGGGATCCAAACGGCACGATTAATAGAGTCCGGCCGAGAGCAGTACCGGAGTCATTACGCAGACGATGAGTATTTAGTTGCAGCATAGCGATGGAGGCCTTTCCGACGGGGTGGAAAGTAATTTCGAAAATTAATAACTGCCCCGTTCGCTGCGAGTGTGGGGCGGCGGCGACGACGACGACGGCAACGGCTATGCGAACGGATCGTCGTTGAATGGTTTTACTGACGCCTGACGAGCAACGGATTTCGACTTTGTCCGTGGGGAATTCAAGCTGGCGTAACGCCCTGAGCTATAAAACGTTGTTTCGTTGTTTTACTACTGATAGGAATGGTAGTGGAGATGGATGTATGCACCGTTGGCGATGATTGGCAAATGGAGTGATAATGACCCGTACATAATCCATGTATGGTTCCCTGGAAGAGTTTTGGTCGGATCATTCCTATCCGGATGGAGTGAAAGCATAGCCCAGCTATGATCAAAATCGAGCTGGGGAGGATTGATTGTAGCCGCTCACCGAACGAAAGGATTAAAATTTTCGGATTTGCATACGCCATTGTACGGGAATTGTGAACGACGCCGACCGCACTCCTGGACCTGCCAGGGTGCATCTGCAATTTGGATTAAAAGTTGCGAAGCAAAAAACCCACGTAATCCACCTGTACGACGCCAGCGAGGCTGACAGTGACGAGCTGTTTTAAATTTCCTGCCGCGAAAGCCCGGAGAGCTTTTTTCCCGCGGTTCCAATAGATTACCTGGAATCTGCAATCCCACAGTTAGCTTGTGGTCTGCAGTAGTTCGGCGTATCAATAGAACGGATAAATATGTAGCAACAACCATGGATAGCCGGATAGCCGATATAGGCCTGAAAATGAAACTGAAAAACTTCTTGCTGGGCATATTACTTTCCTCATCTTTTGGGGATGGGAAACGAAACGGCATAAGCGAATTAAAAGTTGGATCTTAGTTCAGTATTATGAAGCAAATTACATATCCCTGTAAAAAGGATTGGTAACAGGTATAGGAGTCAGCAAAACAACAGTCTAACTATCCCGAAAATACGATTACCGAAATTTTCTAACAAAGCGGAAGCCAATTGTTAAAGTTACAATCAGTATTTGCTTCTTTTGGACGTTTCGGGTACAATACCCCATGCTTTGTCCCTGCATCCTTTTCGAGGAACGAATTTTCCCCTGAAATCAGCTTGCTGCGTTCACTCCTAAATCAAACCATGAAGCGCTTTGCTATTTACTTCCTCTCTTTCGCAGAAAAATTCGTCCTTCGCGAGGTAAAAGTAAATAACCCCTAATGTATTATTCCTTCTACCTTTCTACAGCTGCAGCAATCATCATAACTCAAATCGGTCCACCCCCGACCGAGGGCTGACGGACAACGGAAGTCAAGCCAAAAATACAACATTAAACTTCTCGGATACACCAACTACTCACCTTATCAGCAGGTATGTTTTTGGACGACATCTTTCCCCAGCCTGCAGAGCAGAAGAAGAAGGAAAGATCCTCTCGCTGCCTGGCCTCCTACTGCTACTAGCCTAGGTTAGGTACGTACCAGTCGAGAACTGGTATTGGTGCGCACCGTACCTTTGCTGCTGCTGGTGTGTAAGTACGACTGCGAGAGCTCCGGAGGTTCGATGCAATTTGCAGCACCAGTAGCTCAGCAACGATATCGATTGATGTAATTCTTCCTGTGTTCCACTGTCTCGCTCGAACCCACCCTCACTCAGTGGAGGTCGACACACAAAGGAATGCGCGTCGTCTAAACTGTTTTGTTTCACAATTTACGGACCTGTCAGCTGTCAGCGTTGTTGATAGCCTCACCAATAATAATAATGGCAACACTAACAAGAACGACCTGCGGTTGCACCATACATGACCCGCTTCTATCGATACGTTTTCAACTTCTTTCCTCTGAATCTTTCACATTATTCCTGCGGAATGCACACGAAAGGACAGCAAAAATCACGTTCAAATGGGCGTGTATTTAGGTGTGGGAGTGTGTGCGTCTACTCCAACACAATCGCACAATTTGTTGATGTTTTTTCCCCTTTTGCGCTAGCGCTTATTACTGACTTATTTTGACATTTACGGAACACTGATTTTCACACTATTCTGATCCTGGGAAACGATGCCCACTGACAACGGAAACACTACCTTCCTTCTCTGTATAAACACTGTGACTATGTGCGCACATACATACACCTATACACAATGACGGCAGCAGCTATCGAATGCACTCAACTGCGAATTGCAGCAATTCCGCTGGGGGCTCACTGATTCAGAATTGCACAATGCACCAGCAACCCGCAGCAGCAGAGGACAACCGGAGGGAAGGTCGAGGAGTATTGGTGTTGTTTTTGTTGTGCTCGCTCGATGGGATACGTGCAAATCTGGAAGAGGAATGCAGAGTTGCAAAAGTTTAGTTAGGTATTTGTGGTATGCTATATTGTTTCACGCTGAAGAGAAAGTACCGAATAGAAACTTTTTTTTAAATGCTCGATGAATTGTTTTGTATTTTGCTTAACAACACAGCTTACAATATTGTTCAGATCCATCTTCTGAATCCTTCACCTGCCTCCTTTTTTCTTCCAAAAATTCAATATTTGGCAAGGCATTTCTCAACCTGCAAATGCTTCATGTACCATGTCTTCCCGCTGCCAACAGTGGAAGAATGCTTCAAAGCACTTATAACAGTACCCAAACTCTTCCCAAGTCATCGTTCGGTTGTTTTTTTGGTTCCAACATTCTACCGGAACCTTCTGCCTAATCTGAACGGATTTTCCAAATTTGGAGAACAAATTATTGCGGAACATTTCTTGAGCGTTTTTTTTTCAAAACGTCATATCTGCAATGAGTTACTCTGTTTACTTTCTCTTTCGATTTTTACGGCGTCACTATAACTCTTTTCACTTATTTTACAGTACAGATCGAAAGACGGTGGTTTTAACTAGCATATTATGCAAAGAGTTGAAAGATAAACATTAAAGTGACCGAATTATTAACAGAAGAGAAAGTAAACAAAGAGAGTAACTCATTGCAGATATGACGTTTTTAAAAAACGCATCGCGTAGATATCAGTTTCGTTCGGTCCTAACTCCACTTGATGATCCCCAGAGAACATGTGCGAACCGACGACCTTGTGTTCTTTTTTTTCATTGGAACAACACATAAAAATATCAAATAATAAAACAAGAGTAGTATCCTTATTTCGGTTTACTTTGCTTTAGATTAAAACAAGTAAACTTTGGCCAAATGAAATTTAGTAATAGCTTGGTAAGTACAGTAAAACCCATTATTTTATTATCTCATTATTTTTAATCTAGAAATATTTACCAATATCGATTGTATCGTTTAAAACGGTATAAAACCACCTGTAATACTAGTGACAATGATTCTTTTCTGAAAATTCATGTTGAATTCCTGAAAAACAAACATGAAACGAAACAGGGAAAGCCTTGAACTATACGTCGTCAGTTTGGCAACACGGAAGAGTTCACTGGTGAGTGCTCCATACTTTTCACTCAATCTCCCAGTCACGGGGCACTCACTCTTTCATTGTTTCACCATCGGAAAAAAGCTTCGATTTTTCTGTTTTCCTCTTCACATACTACGAGAATCAAAATAACTTGCTCTGTCCATCTTTGTTTTCTATTAACTCAAATAGCAGATGGAAAAAACTAGTTTTCTTCCTGTATTCTGACAACGATCACTTAAAAAAAACTAAAAACACTACTGCACTTGATTTACAAGTATTAGTCAAAAAGAAACTTTCTCTTCTTCGCTTAAGATGCTTCATTCAACTTGCCTCGAAGGGAACACAGCTCCGCATGCTCCACTCCCTCTTTTACCAACACACATCAAGCGCCTGTCTATCCGGATGGAAGAAAAAATGACCACCACTGCTGCAGGCTATCCAGCACCACAAGATGGATCCCAAATCCCAACCCGATTCGCGCAAGTTCCGTCCGACCCTATAACCAACAACCCACCACAAGGTTCGCGTTTGTTAAAATCACATTTTTTCCACTTCAATGTCCAGTGCTCGTCGATTATTGCACACACCTCATATTACGCGAGAATGGCGAACTGCGACCGAACAGCTTCTGATCGAACGAACGATTTCACTGTTCCCCTGCTGGATCGAAGAAGGGAATGTGCACTGCGGGGTGGGACAGACGGTTCGAGATGATGGCGACCGAACGGCGAAACACGCGAGACACATTCAAACACGCACAGCTGCGATGATGGCTCAGCACCAACTGAAGAGAAAATATGGTGCATCAATCAAGAGCTTTGCGAACCCGCTGGCTGACTGAGTACCATCGATGAAGTTTACCACTCACCAAACCGAACACACGCATACATACAACGAATGGGAGAGAACAATGTTTGACATCAAAGAGCTTTCGCTCTGTTTGTTTTCAGATTCTTTATTTTGTTTACTCGCAGAGGTCCAATGTTTGAAAGACGGCGACTTCTGAAACAAGTTTTGAATTAGTACAAAAAATGCCATGTTTAGTACATACAGGATACCCTCGATAACAGGGCCAGACCAGTATTAGCCAATTAAGATTTCTGACAGCTGATTTACAACCACAGATGCAAAGTCAAACCAAAGAAAGGAGTTTGGTTTGTTTGCCCCACGAAATACCTAGCCTCAACCGGTTTTTTCAGCGCATTTTTTTTGTTTTCCTCACGAAATAATTTGGCACCGTTTCTTTTTTAACGGGAGTAGAAAGGTCAATGCATGTTACACGGAAACAAAAAACTACCTAAAATTGAGTTCCTTTGACTCAATCCCGTGGTATCGTGGGGGAACTTAAAATTAGGTAAACCGTGTTGAAGGTAGTTTCCATTTAACCACTGCAAAAATTACAACTCATTGATAGGTTTTTTGTACTCAAATTTAAGTTGAATTTACCTAATTTTGAGTTCACCCCAAACAACTCAAAAGTACCTTCCTCCACGGAAGACCTCGACTGAGTCGAATCTCTCGTTTTGTTTTTGACCACACTAATAAGTGCGAAAGCGACGCACAACTCAAAAGTAAGTTAAAAGAATTGGATGGAATCAACGATATTGTCGTACGTCGCGCCCACCGGAGTATCGTCAGAAGAAATCAGATCAGAAATGTCTAATGGATTGCCTAATACAGAAAAATAAAATTCGCGAAAAACATATGATTAGGGCTCAAAAGCCAAATGTCAAAATTCTATTTGACGAGGAATTGGACATTGGGTCATTAAGCCATATGCTTTTTTGTTTTATTTTTTTCCGATGCAGCTGTAGTTAAAAATGCCCGCATAAATCTGTACCATATGCCAACCATTGTATCAAACGTCGAAAAACCATTTTCAATATGGTTCGTTCAACAATAGATTAACCATTGCCTGGTATAATATCGAACATAACCAGTGTCGTTTTTCCATGCTCGACCATACAAACAACGGGTCGTTAAGAACAGTCACCATACCAAAATATGCGATTTTCCATATACATTTGGACAACATACCATTCAAGAACTATACAGATTATGGTGGCATGCATATTTTAGATCAAGCGATGTATAAAATATTGGCGTAGAAAAAAATGTTTTCCCTTTCACATTTCAATTCTATCGATTGATGGAAATTTCATTTTGTTACACGCAATCTTCTGATGAGAGCTTGGTTGAGACTAACTGGACTGTCGCTTTATCCAACTGAGCTATCGCCGTAATATTGCAAGACGAGGATTTTTGATCATGTTAAGCTACAGGTTTTTGGAGCAGCGTGAACAGATATACGAATAACAAAGCCCACCAGAGCAATATTAACCTCTAGCGCAAAAGTACAATGTAGTATACAAATCTCCAATATAGGATACACGGAAGGTACAGGAAATGGTAACTAAATGAGTATGGTAGTATAATAGTTGAATTATAATGGTGGAATGTATCAGTAGTATTCCCAATATGGTGAGTATTATATGAATAGTTAGGAAATGGTTCCGAAGATTTCTGGAATGGTATTTATTTATACGGGTGCGTAATCGAACTTTTTTTCACTGCAAAGAGTTGAGGGATAAAATTTAATGTTAAAGCGACCGAATTATTAACAGAAGAGAAAGTAAACAAAGAGAATCGCTCATTGTAGATATGTCGTTTTGAATAAAAGGTCTAGATTTCTGCTCTTGTAGGATCCGCTTAATTGACTTATTTGACGTCTAGGACACCAACACAGTTGCAATGTGTATAGACAACATACATATAACACGATGTTTTCAATTCGCCATCTGATTTAACCTCATTCGACAAAAAATCACCCCGATTTAACCTCAATCTCGCATTAACACAACTTCACATGGATTAGTCAATAGGGCATTGTAAAAAAATGAGATCTCAAAGTAAATACCCCCCCCCCCCCCCTTCATATTGTGACAAATGTCAAAGTAGATGCCAACTTTCACATCATTTGGACAATTTTAGACCTCGTCCACTTTCCGAAATTGGTATTATGGGAAAATATGAGGAAAGGAATCATTCTTAGCATTCTAATGGAAATGTTTCCGTTACATGAAAAATACGGGAAATTAGAGTTTTGGGACATTATATCCTAAAAACACTTATTTCTAAAAACCAGTCTGCTCTATGCGGCGAATCATACATATTTTGTAATTTTTTTTTTGCTTGAAAAAATTTCAGGAATCGAACACAACTTTTGCGATCTTTATCAGAATACGAGAAACTGTGTTTCTAGGGCATTTCGTCACCCATATAAAAGTTAATCATCTTCTCGTGCATATGTTTAAATTATTCTTCAATGAAATTTTCTTAAATGTACCTTGTTGCACGAAAAAAATTCTGTGAAACAAAATAAAAGTAGATTTGCTATCGGCAAAATTCCGATACATCAGATTTGTTGACATTTAGTCTCGATTACATATTTTTTTCATTAAATAGTACATATCAACTCTATTTAACAATAAATTTGTTGGCTCCAATGGGCCCGGGCCAACACCGATGGGGTTAAAAATCCTTTGCCGGACTGTTTCTGCACTCACCACGGATTGAAGATGGTAAATTGCTGCTGCTGGCTGAAGATAATCGGGAACGGACGGCCCGCGGGTACTCAGGCGACGATCACTTGTGGTATTGGGTTTTCGGGCATCAAATGACCAAAGAACACTCGCGATGTACCATTAACACAAGCTTTAATAAACTACATATATTTCTGATCGATAATAATTTTAATTAATTTAAACTAGGTACAGAATTAATGAATTTAACGGAGCGCGTGCTCAAACTGATCAAACTGATCTGATTACTGGTTGGTACTGCACTGCCTTGCTTCTCACTGATAGTAGGTCAGCAGACCTCCGATGTGGTCTGCGATGTTTTTGGCGATCGGTCCGATCTCTCTTACGCTCTCACGATGTGCTGCTATCAGTGTGATCCTTATCAGTAGTGGTATCGTGATCACTGCTCTCGCTCTACCGCCGCGACGATGATGATGACTCTCCACTAGAGATGGTCGGGTTCGGGTTTTTGGACCCGAAACCCGGACCCGACCCGAACCCGACGGGTTTCGGGTCGGGTTCGGTTTCTGTAAATTTAAGCTTCTCGGGTTCGGGTTGGGTTCCGGGTTTTCAAATTTGAAATTCTCGGGTTCGGGTCGGGTCCGGGTTTATGAAATTTTGGACTTTCGGGCTCGGGTCGGGTTCGGGTTTTTCAAATTAGAAATTATCGGGGTCGGGTCGGGTTCGGGTTTTGAACGAAACAACCCATCCATTTCATGACACTGTTTGCGTCTATACACAAAACGCAGTCTTTTTTGTAGTAGTGAATTATACTTCGTAATACGAATGGATGACGCATATAACCGTACCAAATGTTAGCACCTCTGAATCGCTAGAATTCGTCGTATTTTCTGGTGCTCAAATATTGTATTTTTTCATTCTTGCATAAAATTCCGTCTCTTCAGATTCGCAAACTGCCTGAATTATTTAATTGTTTTAAACGAACATTCATGAAAGATCATTCAACAATACGTGTTTCACATCTAAAATCTCTTTGCGTATTATTTTTCATGATAATTAGTAATAAACCAAGTCAACAGGAATTTATCGGAAAATATCGGTTCAACTTTCTATAATGGAATATAAATTTCGACAAGTACTTTAAAACCGATACTTAGGCCGCGGCGACTTTTTCTCTACGTAAACGGTTTTGTGGGGTACATTCGTACCCCAGAACTAAAATCGCTCTAGTATGTCTAATTTTTATTAAATTTATAATTAAATTGGATAGTTTTATTCTAAAATCATTCGTAAAGTAACCTGTTTAAAAATATTCGTGTTTTGACTATTTAATTAGGTAATATTTCATTTTGTGTAGAACAAGTCTTTAAAATACGTCAAAATTCTCTTTCTTCCTTCATATTGCTATAACTCCGGTAGTTTCAAATCGATTTTGACCATTTCTACGACGTTGTAAAGCTTATTAAATTTCCTTTTGAACATTTTTTTTCAAAAACCGGTCAAAAAGTATATTTATTCCGATGCTTTTTTAAAAGCAAACGCCAATACAAACGTTAAAAATACAGCAATATGCAGTAACAGAGATGAAACAGGAAGGCGTCGAAGGAATAGGTAGAGCCGGTGCATTGTACGTGTATATAAAGTAAGTATGTTCCTGGGCTGCAGAAGATAACGATTCGAATGATGCGTCTTGCATAGTATATACAAATCATATTCATGAATGTGTTTTGACTCTTTCATCCGCAAAAGCAAAAATTACGATACCGATCCAAACGCATTTTCTAGTTGCTTTGCTATAGTGCTTTGTTATACCAAATAACAGATACTATTATTCAGCAGAGTTGAAACTTATACAATTTTACACAAGTTTCTCGCTTACTATGTATCGATATTTTGCTTTTAAAAAAATATATATATTTTTTTTGAATTATGTACACATGAAAAAACACTAACGCTAACGGTTTTGTAGGGTACATTTGTACCCCAAACAAACTTTAAGCAAGCATTGTTAAATTGGTTAAATGAAACAAATAGGTTGTACCTGCCTTCACGGAAGTTTAATAATCAAATTGGTTTATGATAAAGATTTCTTGCAATTCTTGCAATAAACTGTAACGGAAAAATAAGGATTTGGACTCATAAATTTGGTGGTACTTTGGTGTCATTATGGCGGCTCAAATTTAAAAAGGGCACATTATTTTTTTAAAAGCAGATAGTTTAGGCCAAATTTATTTTCTAGAAACTGTCTTTGTTCCATCAGACCTAAACCTAGCTTCACTTCCGCCAGGTTTCGTTGTTCATGACACTCATATGGTGATGGGATAATAGCACCATTATCAAATCAGTGGTACATATATGATACAAGCACTTTCTGTCAGATTGTTCCCGGGCTGAGCTGTTGCATGATCCGGATTCCTTCATGAAAATACATGAATTTCCACGAACTTAACGAAATGATCGCAAAAATTTTGTGTGTTCTGTTGATTTTTAAGTTTGGAGTCGTTCCGAGAGCTCCATTGGAGATGTCGAAGCATCTCTATTGGCGCGCATACCGTATAATCTGAAGCATAAAATAACGTCAGAAAATGATTGATACCCTTCGATACAGGTTTGACCGTTCCAACCAGTAACGTGGGTGACATCATGTAAACTGTCGAATACGAATTGACAATTGCCATAGCTTAATTTAATACATGTAATAAAATATACGAAACTGCCTTGCAGGAATGGTTTCTGATAAAAAACAGAAATTTTGGTTAATTACGACGGGCAAGGTTGTTGGAAACTGTGACCATTAACACTCGGAATACCAAGGGGGTAAAAAGTTACGCGGACTACCAAGGGGGTCTAAAAAAATGGGAACGCTTACTTTGACCGGTCATATCTCAGCCGTTACATAATCGATTTTAAATCTGTCTTCACCAATAGAAAGATATGTCTTTTGTGAATACGTCAAATAAAAAAATAGAAGAATAGAGTTGTTTACCGTAAGTTACAGTAAAAGAGAATAACAAAGTCAGTGAGAAAAAAATGGGAACGCTTCTTTGACTTGCCATATCTTAGCTGTTTGCTCACCAATTTTAATTCTTTCTTCACCATTGGATAGGTAAATCTTTTATAAAAACAGTGAACAAAGAATGATGGAAAGCAAATTTGTATATCTGAAGTAATCGTAAAAAAAGTAATTGAGAGTCAGTGCAGACGAAATGAGTTTTTCTGTTCAAACAATCGTATCACGACCATTTGTCAGCCAATTTCAATTTTCCTTACACCAATGCAATCCTTAGAGCTTCTAGACTTGTAATATATGCAATAAATAGTAGATTTTCAAAAATTACTATACTTTTTCGAGTTTTTAGGAGATAAGATTTTTACAATGTACGTGGCATACGGCATTGAAATTCTTTGCGACTTGTTAGTTTTACGGCTTGAAAATTACCTGTTTACTCAATAGTTCTACATATTATACATGGATATTATTATATCAAAATGTTTGCACAAACGTGGAGAAACACAATATTGTATGTAAGTTACTTAATAATAGAGTGTGTTAGGACGATTCAGTAAATACGAAGAAGTTCAGAATTTTAAAATATTCGTCATATAACTTCAAATTTGAAGCGATGACCTATACATTTTAATACACCAATCGATTGTAATTGATGGCGGCTACAATTTCTGAAAAAAGACATTTTTATATTTTCTCAAAAAATAGCCAAAGGTACGTAGAAGTACAGAAATTTCATTTAGTTCGCAAATAACGTCGAATTCAAAGCGATGGCCTATACCTTTTTATATACCAATCGATTATAATTGATTTTGGTTACAATTTCTGGAAAAACATTTTTTATATTTTCTCAAAAATAGACAAAAGTACGTAGAACTACAGTAATTTCATTTAGTTGACAAATAACTTCAAGTATTCAAATCTATCACCTAATCGGATCGGGTTCGGGTTTTCAAATTTTAAAATTCTCGGGTCGGGTCGGGTTCGGGTTTTACAAAATTTTCATTCTCGGGTACGGGTCGGGTTCGGGTTTTTAAGTTTTAAAATGTTCGGGCTCGGGTCGGGTTCGGGTTTTTCAAATTTTATAAATTCGGGCTCGGGGCGGGTTCGGGTTTTCAAATTTTGATGCGCTCGGGTTCGGGTCGGGTTCGGGTTCGAAAAAATTGAAACCCGACCATCTCTACTCTCCACCACATTCCCTAATGTGTGTATGGTTGTAGTTGCCGGTTAAATGATGATGGTTTGCCTCTGGATTAGCCTGCTATTATCCACTTTGCGCAGAATCTACCTGCTGTGCTGCTGAACCCATGGTAGTGTGGGGACCGTGGTTGAATGATGAGATGATGCAGGGTTGTAGCATAGGGTGTATCCTTGTAGTTACTAAACAAAATTATTATTTAATTTACAATTTCTATTGTGAAAAATGCTCAGGGATCACGCGGTAAATGTTTCATTTAAGTAAAAATACGGGAAGTTGGGGTATTAGGGCATTTGGTTAAAAAATGTGGTTTCTGGACTAAATGTCAAAAAATCTGATGTTTTTGAATTTCACCGGTAACGAATCTATTTCCATTTTGTTCCTGAGAATTTTTCACAAGTTCAACAATGCACTTTTAATGAAAATTGATTGAAGAATAATAGAAGTATGTGCACGACAAAATGATAAAATTAAAATAAATAAAATGATAAATAAATTGTCCACATTAGAAAACTGCAAAATATGCATGATTCGCAGCATAGACAGCAGACTGGTTATTAAGAATAAGTTTTTGGAGGCCAAATGTCCAAAAACTCCAACATCCCCTATTTTTCGAGAAACAAATATTTACTTTGAAAACTATGAATGTTTTCTTCAAAAAAGGTTTCAACTGAAATTTTTCGAAAGTTACAGCATTTAATATATAATTTCCGCATATTTTCCCATAATACCGATGTCAAAAATTTCAAGCGAAGTGAGCGGGGGTCTAAAATTGAAATTTGGCATCTGGCTTACTTTGAAATTTGCCACAGTATTATAGGGGGCCCTTTGAGATTTCAAAAAGGAGTGCTTTTTGCAATTTCTCAATTGTATTTTATTTAGAAACAAAACAAGGACTGGTATATGCAATAACTAACATATTTTTATATTCTTAAAACAAGAAAAAAATGGCCATTTTACAGGAAAAAGTTGTATTTAGCAAACCAACTCCTTCAAAATTCATTAGAACAAAAAAAACAGGCGTATTGTCAAAAAAACGTATCAAAACATATCTTAAATTACGTCCCCAGGCACTGGTCCAGATGTTGATTAATCAGCTCGAAATCCACCTTACGGCGGCAGATGGGACACTCGCATTCCTCCCCGACCGAAGTCAAGTCAATCTCATTTCCGTCATCCAGTAGTTGCATCTCAACCGATTCGTTCGCTTTCTGGCTGGTCGGCTGACTAATATCTCCTTCGGATGCTTCCTCCTCTTCCATGGCTGCGAGTGCTTTAACAATCTCCGACTCGCTGTAACCGCACTGCAGCAGAATTTTTCGTTGTTCCTCGCGTACTTGCAATTCTTTGCCACTCGATTTCGAACCACTCTCGGCTTTGGAGGTAGATGGTTTATTCGGATCAAATGGTTTGCGAATCGCTTCCTGGACATCATCGTCTCCCGGTAGAACACAGTAACATAGCTCCAGATGAGCGGCCAACTGAGATCGCTTCATTCTCGTTGAACACATTGGACATGCAACGATTTCGTCTTCCTCTCGATCTGCCCGGCCTCCCCCATTGGTCCGATTAAATTCGTCGATCAACGAGTCTTGCTCACTAAACAGCTCATCTATCACAGACGTATCCGTTAGGGATCCATCGAGGTTAACCAGTTCCGAGGCGGCGGCGTCATCATCATCGTACTCGTCATCAATTAGAATAATTTCTTCCATATCATCATTCGCAAACGAGTCAAGAATTTCTTTCTTAATGGAATCCTGTCTCTCTTGCTTGATTCGGTCTACGTCAATCTGTTGGATTATATAGTCTTCCCCGTCATCCTCCGCAAGATCGATAATTCCCGGTTCCGTTTTGATAACAATGTCCTGTCGCGGTTTCTTTTCTCGTGGCGGAAATTGATCCAACAAACGACTATTCCTTGAACCGCCCGGTTGCCCAGCTCTACTTGGACCACCGAGGCTGTTACCCGTGCCGGTAAATAATGCAATCGGTGATCTCCTATTTGGACTAGAATTTGGGTCATTGTCAGAGAGATCTTTGAATTGTTTTACGTTCCTAAGATTTCCACCCGGGGCAACAACCGGGGTTGGCGTTTTTGTTACTGGTCGCGTCTCAACCGGTGGCTGTGATTTTTTCGTATTTAAAACCGGTGGCTTCCGAACTACCACGGTCCGACCTCCAGAATTAGCTACCGTTCCCGTGAACGGTTTCTTAAAACCGCTGGGGTTTGTCGATCCTCCTGTTTTTGACGTCGAATCGAAATAGTTTGATATTCTACTATTTTCCGGTATTTTTTTAACGGGACTTTTGTTGATCTTTTTCTCGAAGAGAGTTTTTCCGGTCAGTGCATTCTCTTTGTTGGCGGTAGCTTTCTTCCGTTTGGGTTCTGGTTCCTTAATCTTCAGAAACTCTCCCCCACAGGTTCTTTGATGTTCGGCCCACCAAAAGTCCGAAGGTCCTGGTTTTCGATTTGCAGATCTTTTCACCGTCCCATAGTGTGGTGCACGATTCCGGCAGACTCCATTACATTTCCACCAGTGTGTTTTATATAGGTTTACTTCATCGTGGAATGTGTGATAGACCTACAGAAGAAACGAATCATTATTCATTGAGAAAAGTAATATAACACTTCTTTTCAACTCACGGTTATATTGGTTCCTGCTATCCGATTGATTCCATTCATGATCTTCTTGAAGTTCGGACCATGTCCTCCGTTTCCTTCTCGAATGCCTAGCACGAAGCAGTATGCATGGATCATCTCGTGGAGCAGTGTTTCGATTAGATCTTTTCGGGATCGCAGTTTTAGTAGCGGCTCGCTCAACCGAATGATACAACTCTTACCCAGCCGGTTTGAGCGTTGGTAGCAGATTCCGGCACAACTGTACATCCGTTTACTCCACTCTAGCTGAACGCAAACCAACTTACACTGGAAGAATTTTCGGTCGAAGATTGGGAACAAGATGTGTATGTTCGGTGTTGGGTCCACTACCTCCCAGTCCGGGTGGACCAGGTTCTGGGTGCTGTTCAGGTAATCAGAGGAGCTCATCTTGCAGCGGCAGTCATGGTATGTTGGGCAGCTGGTGGAAAATTATTCAAAACAACGAATATTTTTAAACTGCCTCGATGGTGTACTTGAAGTGAACAACTGGCAGTCGAAGTTGTTTTTGTAGGTAGTCAGGGTGGCCAGATTTAATTTGTGAATATCGGTAGATAATTAAGTTTATTATTCTGGTTACAAAAACGTAATGTTGACTTGCAACTTGCGAAATACATGAATCACAGTAATAACAGATATTTTTAATTTTGGAATACACCAATCACCCCAAATGGACGTTATTAAAAATCTGTAATATTTGGTAAAAATACAAAAAAAAAATTGGTATTTAGCGTATTTAGTCTTGACAGAGATGCCAGGTACTTTTTTCAAATGTCTGCGATAATAATTTTAAAAGT
Organism: Topomyia yanbarensis; assembly: GCF_030247195.1. Lineage (NCBI taxonomy): Eukaryota > Metazoa > Arthropoda > Insecta > Diptera > Culicidae > Topomyia > Topomyia yanbarensis. The sequence continues at coordinate 9,227,095 of NC_080670.1, read as the reverse complement.
CTGGGAAGAACAAAAATGTCAGGAAAGCTAGTGTAACCAAAAGCCTTTATATTCAAAAATCTGCAAATATCTGCAACAAAACTAAAAAATCTGCAAATATCTGCAACCAAACTAGAAAATCTGCAAATATCTGCGTCATCGAAAAAATCTGCAGCTTAAATTTAAAGTCTGCGAATTTGCAGATTTGTCTGCAAATCTGGCATCTCTGAGTCTTGACGCTTGTGACCTTGGCTTTGACTCTGGTGTTTGAATATTGGTAACCAAGCTCAAAATCGGAAAACATGTTGATAAATCGGAAGGTCGGGCAGCCCTTGTTTTTGTACTAATTTTATTGAGGGCCCAGTAAAAAAAAAATCATACACCCGAAGAGTTTTTTGTGGGATCAGAGACGATGGTATAAATACAAAGACGCGCGGAGATAATAAAAACCGGTTAAGCGAAGCGGTTCTTCCTCATTTACCTTTCAAGCCGGGTTTTTTTCTTTGTTGTGTCACTTGCGAACGGCTAAGACCGCTCACGGTCCATCTCGCCAATGCCAGGTTCACTGGTGTGTTGATCCTGGTTTAAACGTTAAGCGAAGGTGAAGAAATCGGTCCTTCCTTTTTGTTCGACTCCGCAAAATTAGAAAAATATAATGTGAATTTATCGTTACTTGAACTCTTTTTGAATGAATATTGATCTTTAGCCGGAATCGAGATGGGAGAATGAAAGAATATTTTCAATTTAAAATTAAATGTTAACCGAAAACGGAACAATTATTTTTTACTTTTCGCTCCACACATAGCGAAGAGTACAGACCTTGGGGCAGATCACACTAGGAATGTATAACAAATTTGCATCAAATTAGAAGAAATGCATTTGGTTTCCATTTTTACATAAACTCCCTCGCAGAAAAGTTTGTTTAACAAATGTCCTACGATGATCCAATTTGTTCGACGTTTTAGTTGAATGTTGGGCTAGTTTTTTATATGGTTTTAGCGTCTTGCACGCAACACAAAATATACCATGGGTTTATATTCTGATGACAAGAAATACATTCAATTTCGCTGATTTTTTATCATCTGATCTTGTTGATCCTAATGAAATATTAAATATTGAAAGATTAAATTTAAATCGGGTACTAGAAATGATTCGGAAAGGAATTTAAACCTACTATTGATACCTCAACCAGTGAGTCAAAATGCGTAAACAGCACTCATTATTAGAAATAAACTAGTATCCATTTTTTAATGGTTCAAAGTTTTTATACAGTCGTGATTCGCTGGTTGGTCAGAGGACCACTTTTTAGTTGAACCACAGATAACAGACGTTTAGGCTAGAACAAAATTTCTTCAAAAACCTGTGTAAACTTTCAAATTGATATACGTTGAAAATCCGTGTTTCACTATTGCCATCTGTGCAACTGTTTGCTACACGTGTTTGACAGCTGCACTCTAACTGCATTGTAGTGATCACTGCGCCATCTGCAAACGTTTGCCAAACATGTTTCAGATGTCTGATTTATTCGGAATTTCAGCAGCGGGTATTTCCACACGATTCAAATCGAGCCTAAACGTCTGTTATCTGTGGTTGAACCTTCGCTAATTGAACAATTGTCCAACTAAAAAACATCTGAACGCCAAAATCGAAGGTCAAATGCAATCTGACAATAGTTAAAGATCTGAGCAGATACATTTACACTACTAACGTCTCCTTCGTAGAGTTTTTGTCATTTGTCAGTCGGTCCAACTAGCGAATCAAATTCGTTAAGGCTACTGTACACCTCGGGAATTTGATCACGGGATTTGGGCCGAGATTTTGTGTAGGATTTTGATCACGGAACTCCGCCGTTATCTCTCCAAACTGTCAAAATAAAAGTTCTGCTGCTTCTAAAAATTACCAGTTGTTTCAGGACACCACAGATTATTGAACGTAACAAAAACATCATTTTTTTCCGTCGGAAACAATTCATGATGAATTGTTTCTGACCAGATTGGAGAATTTTGAAAATCCGTAATGTTTTCCAGAAATAGGAATTCAGGAATCTTGATTTTTGTGCAGGCTTTTTTACTGTCACGGAAACTGAGAATCCATCTCCTATTCGAAATGAATGGGGTGCAAAATCCGGCGATCAAATTCCCAATGTGTACAGTAGCCTTGGACAGAGGCTATGGCTCAACCAGCGAATACACAAGATGCGCTCTAGTTGCTTACTCTGCAAATAGGGAAAAACGGAAGGCGCAAGTCAATTTTTCGATTTTCAACTGCAACCAGAATATATGTTTAGCGCTAGGGGCAGATCACTCTAGGAATGTATTAGAAATTAGAAAAAAAAATGCATTTAATTTCCATTTTTTCATCAACTTTGCACTTCCTCGCACAAAAGTTTCTTTAACAATCGTCCTACGCTGATCCACTTTGTTCGACGTTGTGTTGAATATAGGGCTAGTTTTTTTGTACGGTTTTGACGTCTTACACGCAACGCAAAATACATTGCACGCAACGTAAAATACATTTTGACTTTCTATTTTGATGGAAAGAAATGCATTTAATTTCGCTGATTTTTCAAAATGCATCACATCCTAGGTTTAGCGGGACTTCGATAATGGGTATCTATTAAGAATTTCCGAAAATGGGTAGATTGTGCTCATAAAATAGGTAATGTAATTTTGCAGTGTACTTTAATTTCGACGATTTTTGGTTTGTACTAATAGTATAGCAACCCTGATTTCGTCTACGAGCATCGAAAAGATTCATTTTAGTACAACGAATTTTGTTTTGTTTAATGTTTTGTATTTCATTTATAAAGTACTACGACGCAATAAAAGCCATTAAACTAATTATCGTAAACTGCCTCCGCCGGAAGTGTATTCAACTTTACCACTATAAAAATTCAAATAGATCTTCAGACAGGGAATGTCGTTGTCGAAGACATCCAGTTCCAACGCCGCGAGCGTTTTTATCAGAAATCTGGACAAAGCCATTGATCACAAGGCACTGCATGATATCTTTTCGACGTTCGGGAGCATCCGGCGATGCGAGGTGGTTCGTAACAAGGCCGGCATTTCGAAAGAGTATGGTTTTGTGCATTACACCAATGTCGAATCAGCTAGCGCCTGCATCTCGGCGCTCAATGGCATCGTGCTAATTGAGAAACAGATTAGCGTTGAACGGGTCATGAGTCGCGAGGAACGCCAACGAACTGCCCTTCTCTGCAATGTCCATGTGAAAAATTTCGGAAATGAACTTACTAACGACTCACTGAAGACGATGTTCCAAAAGTACGGAAACATCACAAGTCACCGAATTGTGAAAGGAAAAGACGGCAAAAGTCGAGGTCACGGCTTTGTGGTTTTTACTACCCCTGCGTCGGCCGAGAATGCTATCCGGGAATTAAACGGGAAAAGGTTGAATAGTGGCAAGCTTTTGGAAGTGGGATTGGCGTTGAAGACAGCCACACCGGGGATAGGCATGGACGCCCAGCTCAATACAGAATACAACCGGGGCGTCAACTTGTACGTCTCTAATTTGGACAGGTCCATCAACGCCGATAATCTGCGAGACAAGTTTGCTGCGTTCGGAATAATCAGATCGATTAAAATTGTCTTCAACGAAAACCACTCTGACGGGTTCGGGTTTGTCCGGTTTAGTAGCGCCGAGGAAGCCATCAAAGCCATTTCCGAGATGAACGGGCAAAAACTCGAAGGAACGAACAAAACGTTACGTGTCTCGTTGGCGCAGTGTCAGGGGGATCGCCAAGCAACTTCCCAATGTCTTCAACGTATGGCAGACTTAATATTGCAGAACTCCATCGGACGACACTTGCAGTCCGCTGGTCAAGGTGGATACTATTTTCTTCCGGTCTCACAACAACCACAACCATTTTTTGGTGCGTTTCCTAACCATTTGTTGGCTGGACCGCATGCGAATATCAGCCCAGGGGCTGTGTCAACCCCGACGACAGTCGCCCTGGCGGCAGCTATCGATGTCGCCAACAAAAAAATGCAGATGAAGAAAGCTTGTTTTAAAAAGTAAACTTACAAGAGTTGCATTCAGCCTCGAATCGCCTTAGGGTGGTTTAGGAGTTATTGAAATGAATTTTAAAAGAAGTACATTCGAAGAATAATTAATGAACTACGCAGCAGTAATGGACTAATGTACGCACCTGTTATGTATCGAAATGGAACCACGTGTTGATTTTATATCCTAAGAAATATACGTATAATTACTTTGTTTATAACGCGTTCTGTAATCCGAAAATATTGTTTATTTGCTAGCGATCAAATCAGAAAGGAAAATTCTATTCAGGTGCTAAAAATAGGTGGGTCTTTGGTTCAATGTATCCGCCGGAAAACGCGTAGCGTACTGAGATTCTAGGGAAACCATCTTAGAGTGCTTGGCGGTCACCATAATATTGGCAACGGAGGGTTAAGAACGAGTTCCGTTAGTTTTCGAACTACCCCAGATTATCCCGTTGTTTGACACAAAACATTGCTTTAGTCGTTCGTGAACGCAAACTTAAGAAAAAAAACTGAGAATCCTGTTCGTGCGAGAAGTAATACAAAATTCAGAGGGCTTCCCATAAATTTAAAAAAAAAATTAATTCGGATGTTTGGCAGTTCTCTTTTACTACATACAACTATACATACGAGCAATACAATCCATATGTCAAATATGTTTAATTAAAACAGTGTATTTTTCATTAAAATACTATCAAGTTCAACGTATTCATTAAGGTTGAAAATTCAAATCGTGTCTTACAGCAAAACAATTAAGGAGCAGATGATGCAGCTTGTCCAATTTCTACCTTGTTTGCAGTTCCAGTTGTGTGTACATCCATGCTCGTAGCGGCGTCCACGAGCTGAATGTGTGCCGGTGTACGAGGGTTTTTACGACCATCAGCAAAAGCCACATGGATGGGTCTTAATCCAACCATACGTCCATTTATCTCAGCAACTGCTTCACTTGCAGCTTCCATCGTGGAGAAACATACAAATCCATATCGTTTGGAATTCTTAGATATAATTTTCAAGGAAGTTATGTCCCCGTATCTCGAAAACGTTTGGTGCAACCAGTTTTCATCTACAGATCTGTCCATATCCTTGATATACAGGTTACAATCTGCTTTAATAGAGGAACTTTTAATCTTAAGATTCGCGGTACGCAATGCTAGTTCTTTTTCCGGATCCCCTGCCTGCTGGATGCAGCTAACCTGCAATAGCATGCCATTATTCAGCTTTTTTTTGTTTAGTGCTCGAGCTGCACCCGCGGCAGAATTAGGATCAAGAAAAGACACCGTTCCGAATCCAACGCCTTTTCCGTTCTTAGCCGATATTACGTCAACGCTGATAATTGTGCCGTACTTTTCGAACATTTTTTCTAGAGATAATTCATCCAATTCGCTTCCATAATTAGTTACGTAGACCGTGGGGAACTTGGCATATTGATCGAATCTTTCGACCGTCATGTTTTTACCGTTTAACAGGATACCATCCAGTCTCTGTACGCAATTATCGGCTTCATTTTGATTTTTAAATATAATGTAGCCGTATCCTTTGGAGTTTCCTTTATCATCTTCGACAATATTCATGTTTTCGATATCTCCAGACGCAGAGCAAATGTCGTACAAAGTCTTTCTGTCGATATTCTTTTCTATGTTCCGCAAAAATACTCCAGCTTTGCCGGTATTGCGTATTTTGTCTTCGTTCGATGAACGCATTGCTAAGATGTACGGTATATTGTATTGGTTCAGAGCATACGATTGATGAGAATATAGTACCTTATGTATTGAAGATTGTCCAAGAAAGTTTTTCGATTTTGTAAATTATTAAATTTAATTATTTAATCATAAAAAATATCCGAAATTCAAATTCTTGTATTATACTTATAACGGCTTTTTCTTATTTGCTCGAATGAAAACTCGTCGAAATTGATATTTTACAATATCTCGCGTTCATAACTACCCAGTTAAGCTCAGCCGGAAATGAACCGGAATTCTGGCTGGTTCCAGTTCGTATTCCGGCTCCAGTGACACAACCGATTCTAGTTAGAATCGGTTGTGTCACTGGAGCCCGTGTACGAACTGGAACCAGCCAGAATTCCAGTTCATTTCCGGCTGAACTTTACTGGGTAAAAGGGCCAACTCGAGGAAAACATTTCAAATGGGCCGATAAACAAAACGTAAACAATTTCGGTTACTACTTCAAATGGACACTAACAAAGCTTTATACATACCATAAATAAGCCGATTCTGAAGCCTCCCTCTAAGAACGGTTGGTTTCAAAATCGTCCAATGAAGGACATTCGTTGGACCAATTTTGACATCGTCCAAATAACCGTTCAACGAACGTCCATCGTTGGACCCGTGTTGAACGATTTTGAAACAATTTTTTGGACGTCTCAGTGGGCTAGCTGTTGGAGAAATAATAGATTATCAAAAAGGCAAAAAAGCAACATAACTTGTTTTGCTTATGTTTCCTTTCACTTTCCCTCAAAAATTAACGGTTCATATACACCAAACAACAAAACGGAAAAAATTTCTTATGGGCCCTTTTCTTAAGAGGTTATATATGTTGAGATGCGGAAAAAAAGGGAAAAGTTTGAATTTTTATAAAGGTGTGTAGCCATACATATATATATATATATATATATATATATATATATATATATATATATATATATATATATATATATATATATATATATATATATATATATATATATATATATATATATATATATATATATATATATATATATATATATATATATATATATATATATATATATATATATATATATATATATATATATATATATATATATATATATATATATATATATATATATATATATATATATATATATATATAGGATGGGTTTTCAAAAGGTCGTAAGCGACAAAAGTAAACAAACTGAGCTATCTATGTTATATAACTCTTCTATTAAATTTCTATCATATGACTCGAACGGAATTCTCAAGACACAGTTTTTATGTAAATGATTAAATAAATAAAAAAACGCCGTATGCGTATTAACTATCAAATTATTTCAAATAGCGTATACGTCCTTTTGGTTTCACACGGTCGTAAATACATCAGCATTGGACTTGCTAGAATGTGGAGATACGCGTGTAGTCAAAGGACGTAAGTAACATTTATTTGATTATTTTTGCATATGTAGATACGCTTACAGTGAAGCGACCTATGTACAATTTTTTTCCATTATTTTGTAACTTTACATAGGACCTTTGAAAATCAATAATTTCTGTAATTTTCTCTCGAATATTATTTCTTCTCGTATTGTAGCGAATAGTGACGAATCAAAACATTAGATCTTTGTGCACCCAATTTTCTCTTCTCCGGACTCTTCTAATAGACCTCTATCCCAAGCATGTTTGCGTCACTTGCTTAAAGAATGTTGATTGTCTCTGATGGGATATATTGGCGTGAAAGCAACATTTAGTGATAAAAATGGACACAAATAACGGATTTCAACCGCTACTAAGTATGTATTTTATGAAAACAGTTAGGAGTAGTAGCTAAGTTATTTTTTGTAGATGCAGCAGAACTTATGCAGGACGAGGAGGCAACCAACCGAACGTCCCTTGATTTGTCATTTAATCATGTTGTTTCATCTACACCGCTTCGTCAGCATCTACCACAAGGTTTTGTGATGAGTGATTGCACGAGAACTAACAATACGTCATTAGTGGTCCATACCATGGATCAAGAGCTTCTTCGAACTCCTTGTATTAGCAGCGGTACTCAAAATTGCAAAGGCATGAATCAAATCAAACCATTCCTGTCATAGATCAGGAAAACGACTTACTAGTAAGTCACCAGGCATATGATTCGGTTCTACTAGTTCGAACTATGGATTCCGGATCTTGGGAACTCACAACGCCCGTTCTGTTGAATCAACGATTAATGACCGCGGAATGACTACCTTGCCATGGGCAAAGAGTCGTCTATTCCAGTACAATCGGTCTATGACTTCGGAAACTGCCAGCGTAATGAAACACTGAGTTTTTCAGACAGCTCGACGAAATCGTTTTGGTGGTCGATCAAACAAGGGTTCACTGGATTCTAATTTGGATCGGTCAATAAATATTCGGCCCTTTCATGACGTAACGAATCGGAATGAGTCTACTACTAGGATCAAAGGTTCTGCGACAGGTCATCAGACTCATCACTATGGAATAGGCTATCGAATATGCGTCGACGGCTTCCTTCTGGCGAATTATTGCATCCTCAAATGAATCTATCTGTGCAGCCAGTTGAAGGTACTCCTACGTACACTGAATGTACTGAGGCTGCCGCACAAATCGGAGATGAAATTACCACTGTCGAGGAAGAACCTCAACGCAATGAAAGTGAGCGCAGAAGAAATAATGAGGATTCGGATAATACTGAGACTGATGAAAGTATGAGTATACGTACAATGCTGTTTAGAATCCATTAAATAATTATTTTATTTCTAGGTATATCTGATGCAGCAAACAGCGCAAACGGTACTATATTCAACGACGATTCGGTGAAGGATCCAAACTGGGTGCTTTCCAACACCAATATTGATAATGAGGATGCAGATGACGAAGGTGACTCAACTTTTCTTAATAACTTATCGATTTATGAATACTACGAAAAATTCAAATCCAACTGTAATGAAGACCAATCGGATAATGGAACCGTTGAATATCAACCGAGTCAATCTACAATAAAAACACCTAGTTCTGTGCAATCCACTATGGATAGGGGTAATTATAAATTTCAATATTTTAATGGAAACATAACCGGTCTAATTACCGGAAGATATATAGACCCAAAAATGTTCCATATGCTGAACGGAACAGCGCTAGAGACCACCCGTGCTACATTTTAGATTTATCCGATGGATTTCCATGTGAACATTCTCAATAGATACACCGGATGAGATTATTCGCATGGAAATGCATTCAATTAATAAAAAAACTTAGCACAGTGTAGTAACCATATCGTCTAAGAGGACATCTACTTCATCCCTATGCTATATTATTGCACGCTGCACTAAAAAAAGATTGATCATTCCATTATTTTCTTTTTCTACGATTAGTTGAAGCAGCAACCGGAGGCATGGATGTACACTGCATTGATGATCTAGCTAAAGATACGCTTGATGTCGCTAAACGTAAAGTAAATCTATCTAAACTTAATAGGACAGCGAAAGAAAAAGGACTACAGTACATTAGGAAAGACGGCACTGTTGTTCCGGCACGTAGTGTAAAACCACCATGCAAGTGCAACATGGAATGTTTTTCGAAATACACTGAAGCTGTACGCAAAGAAATATTGACCAATTTTCTACGATTGAAAAACTCGGGACAAAATCAGTTCCTTGCAACTCATATGATTGTGAAACAAACAGCGCGGATAAGAGTAAGTCGACTGGTATAGAAAATTGTTTTTAAAATAAAACCATATATTTTTTCAGGTGGTAAACTCCCGTAGGACTTATAGTCGTGTTTACAAACTGCCTGCTGTCAACGGCACCACAACAGTCTGTAAAGTTATGTTCATGAACACGTTCGACATAAAGGATAGAAAACTTCGCTGCTTAGCTGATAAAATAATTCAGGGTAATGGAGTTGCTCGAGATGATGGCCGCGCGAACAACACTAGCCGAAAGAAGTTATGTTTTCAAAACGACGTATTGACAATTTGCTCGAACAGAGAAAAATGAGTTTGAAGTATTGCAGTCAGACTTTTAATTCCTATTTAGGAACTAAACATTTTCAAATAACAAAAAATAGTTAAAGACCTTGTTAGTTTCTCTGCTTTGGTGGTGTAATACGGTTGATACGAAATTGTAACGTTTAATGCGATTTTTAAGCAAAACTTGACAATACGACCTTTTGCTGTCAATACGACATTTGGCCAGCTTACGATACGTCCTATGTCATGCGAATATTACACATACATCATAACAAATAGGACTCATTTCTGGACAGCAGAACACATACGACTGTTCAGAAATATAATTTAATCTGTATTGCCTATCCTATGAATTTTAAGACTCTAGCGCGTGAAATTTTTGGCAGCTAGTTTTCCTCGCTCACTAATGCTCATGCAGAATTTTGACAACATATGCCGAAACTATGGTCCTTAAAATCCCGTACCGCAATCAGCAACCAACAACCAACCAATCCATTCGCTTTCACTTTTTTGGTGATCAACATTTTTTGCTTTGCTGATATCCATCTCGGTGTCGACCAAGCCTAAGCTGCATTAAATCATTTCAGTTGACAACGTAGCATAAAGACAGTCATCGTCATGCAAAAGATCGTCCCGAGAATAGTTGATTATATTTAAACTCAACTTCCGGATGCGAATCCGGGGGTTGTAAATCGTCCGTTGCTTCAAACCGTGTTTACCAAGGCTGGAAACGGTTCTGCAATAACATAATATCACATCTTATCTTAGTTTACCCTTTCGTTATAAAATTTTGAAAAATATCTACCTAATCTAGCAGCACCAAATTGCAACCACGAAACAAAACAAACTATCAGATAGGGTACGAGAATACAGAAGGCATATGTATATGTGTAGTGAGGGGAATGCACTGTGCAAATATTTTCCACGCAGGAGTCTTGTTAGGTGCAAAATGCGCAATAATTGTCGAAGTTATTGCAATTTCCGCAAAACGCCTTTTTCAAAGAGGTTTGCCGTGACTACGATTCCAGTCCAACAGCTCATCAGAAAGCATAAAACTATAAAAAAAACATTAGTATATGTACCCACAGAGAACAGACGTCCATCTTCAGCATTCAACTTGTGTAAAATCTCTAACGGTTTCGAAGGTAGTTGGTGTAGCGGATATATAGATGTAATTAAGGAAAAGTAAAACCAGGTGCGCTACTGTCGTCATGTTTTGTGGCTGAGTTCGACAGAATTGACAGCGGTTATTCCTCTGCCCAGTCAAACTAGTTCGGAACCGGTTCGGACTTCCAGCATGAATTCCAGCTCAAATGCATCAACCGATAGATTCGGAATCGGTTGTTTTCTTTGAACAAGATTCCATACTGAATCTATTCAGGATTTCGACCCGGTTCCGGAATGGATTTGACGGATAGTTGGGATAGGTTGGTGTGGCAGCGCTAGTGTTTATCGTATATTAATTCAAATGTTTACACGCGTTTTTTTTTTAAATGTTTTTGTTCGATCATGGATGTCTGTTCTCTGTGATTAGTCTCTGGTTTTACTGTTTTTGTCTCCGCAAGTCTGTGTATAAAGTGTTTGTAAGCTCGGCGCGATTGCCCAGTCATGTACAGCCGGAAAATGAGCCGAAATTCCATGGTTTTAATTCGCATTCCGCCTGCAGTGACACAACCGATTCCCGGTTAAACCATTTGGAATTTGATTCGGAATCCTGAATGGACTCAGCATGGATTCCAGCTCAAATGCAACAACCGATTCCGAAACCGATTGAGTCGGAATCGGTTGTTGCATTTGAGTTGGAATCCATTCTGACTCCATTCAGTAATCCGAACCGGTTCCGGGATGGGTTTGACTGGGTTCTATAGTTAGAATCGGTTGAGTCACTGGAGCCGGAATGCTAACTAAAATGTCGGCTTCTTTCCGGCTGAACTTTACTGTGTGCGTCTTATTTTCTTTTCTCTTAGCATCGCGCCATCTGAGCGCCGACACGTTCTTGGAACTTTCAATTACGCGTGCGTAAAATCTTGGCACGCCTCTGGCAATCGGCTTCCACAATCGCAAGTAAACAACGCAATTAAAACAAATCGAATCCCCCGGATGTGCGTATCCAGAGTTCTACTTTGAACGTAGATTTAAAACTTGGACAGAAAGGATCTGAACGAATTATTTCGGTAGTTATACTGTTTTTACACGATGGCGCGACAGCGTAGCAGTTCGCAATGCAGTTCTAATGCTAGTAGCAGCGTTTTTATTCGGAACCTAGATAAGGAGATGGATGAGGAAACTTTGTCCAACATATGTTCGGTATTTGGGAGAATTAGACGCTGCGAAGTTAACCATCACAAGAAAGCCAGCTCGATAACATTTGGCTTTGTACACTACGATAGTGAAGACTCGGCAAGCGCCTGCATTCAGGCGCTCAACGGAATGCTGTTGATGGATCGGAAGATAACCGTAGACCGAGCCATAGACCCTGAGAAACGATCGAAAGATGATTTGCTCCGTAATTTGTACGTGAAAAACTTTGGTAATGAGCTGACAAACGAGTCGCTGAAGGAACTGTTCGACAAGTTCGGGCCGATCAGCAATTCTGGGGTTGTCAAAGACAAGAACGGTCAAAGCTGCGGTCATGGCTTTGTGGTCTTTCGTAACACAGCTTCTGCTGCTCAGGCTATCCGGGAATTAAATGGATGGAAATTGAGTAGTGGCAAACAGCTGCAGGTGGGATGCGCTGCGAAGATAACCGAAGCTTTTCCAACGGAAGTTCCCGGTCAGGAAGGCATGTCGTTTCGCCGGGGTTTAAATTTATACGTCAATAACCTGGAAAGATGGATCGATGATAAAGGTTTACGCAAAATGTTTGAACCATTCGGAACGGTAATCTCAGCTAGAATCATCCAGGGCAATAATAATTTCTCGAAAGGATACGGTTTCGTCTGTCTTTCTACGGTAGAGCAAGCCGTCTCGGCTATATTAAACATGAACGGGCAGAAGGTTGCCACGAAGACACTGCATGTTTCATTTGCACAATGCAAGAAAGATCGAGAGCCTTTGGCTCAGTGCGTACAGCAGGTAGCGAGAATGGCAGTTCAACCAACTCCGGCGAACCAAATGTATCGACCGCTGGGGTATGGTTCCTTTTCAATGCCACTACAGCCGGCCGGACAGGTGAACATGTGGGCGAATGCGGTCCCGCTTGGACTTTTGGACGATGGCAAACCGAACCAACCAACAGGAAAAAGTTCTACGAAGAAAAAAGACCCAAAGGAGCAGGCTGGAATCGTTCCGGGTAACCCTGGTACGGCTGCTACATAGTAAGAAGTAGAGTTGCACCAGCATTAGAGAATTTGAAGATGTTTTTGAACTTTTTGAATTGAATTTCCTAACGAATTTGAATTTAATAAACTGAAGTTTCCAACTCGATCAAATAATAAACACCTACTTTTTGCCTTTCTCAAAAAAAAAAGATATGCAATCACTCCAAAAATTAACTTTCCAACCGCGAGCCGACGGGCCGAGTGTCACATATCATTCGATTCAGTTCGTCGAGGTCGTAAAATGTCTGTGTATGGCTGAATCGATATGCATAAACTTAGTTCCAAATATACGGTATAACGATCCCATAAGACGCTATTGAATTAATTGGATTAACGGTCCCGAAGTTACAGGTTGAAGAGTGCGGTCACAGCAAATACCCATATAAACTGATAACCCTACGATGTCCGAATTATGTAATACATATTTAAATGAGTTCAACACTATTTGTATTTGCAGATCTAGATCAATAATGACCAATCAAAGTAGCTTTGGCCAACTTTAACGGATCTTGATGCCACCAGGGAACTCGTCAAGTTCCCGAACTAATGTCGCACCTGTTTCCCAGCAACCTCCTAACCAATTTTTACAAATTTAATTTTAAAGGAAATAATACTCTCATTGACGGTTACTGAATTTCATTCAGTACTGACGTTTGGTTCCGGAGTTACCGGTTGGTTATTGCGGTCACATTGGAATTTCTCATGTAAACCCCGTATAGTCGTAGATTAAAAATCTTTTGAAATGAACATCAAATTACTTCGATTCGCAGGCCTAGATCACGGATGGCGAATCATAGATTCTTGGAATATATTGTACAATTTTTACTAATCAAGTCTCAAACGGAAGGTATAATATGCAGTTCGGTGTAGGACCTCCTGTAGGAATTCTCACGCGGAAAGCGGTGAAATTCAGATACATAAGATTTTTTGACCTTTAATCTACAAATCGCATTTTTTTTATTAAGCGCCCTAATACCCCAAATTCCCGTATTTTTCCAGAAATGAAACTTGAGAATTTTACATGTTCAAATAGTTAAAAATCGGAGATTTCAGAGACAAAAAGCCTCAAAACCTCAATTTTCCGTCCTTTCTATTCAGCGAATTACTTCTGAACATGTTTCTTAATTACCCATTCTTGATACCTTCCTCTCCTCATTAGGGGTTTTAAAAACTTACATTCTTTAACTTTGTCTAGTACGATATGACCAACCGCTTGTCTGTCATTCTTAATTCATATTCCCTTTATAATCTCTTCAACAACTCAAAACATTCTTCCCATTTGGTAGCCACTTATGTGCAACTGCTTGGCTTTCATTGAAAAAGCGAAACAAAAACAAACTATAAATTAAAGTCAGCATTATTACTAAAACTAAAATAAACACACAATTTAAATCATTACAATATCTTATAAATCAAACTACATAATACGAAAGCACAGTCTGGTCACCCTAAATGCTCCGAACCTATACTTTCGCGCAGCGGTATAACCGATCGCGTTTCGCTCTCGTTCATCACAGAGCACACCAGAGATGCCAGATTTGCAGACAAGTCTGCAAGTTCGCAGACTTTTAATTTATGCTGCAGATTTTTTGGATGACGCAGATATTTGCAGATTTTCTAGTTTTGTTGCAGATATTTGCAGATTTTTAAGTTTTGTTGCAGATATTTGCAGATTTTTGAATATAAAGTCTTTTGGTTACACTAGCTTTCCTGACATTTTTTGTTCTTCTCAGACTTTTAAAATTATTATTGCAGACATTTGGAAAAGGTACCTGGCATCTCTGGAGCACACACTTCAACTGCTTTTTTTTCTTTCAGTTCATCAGCGATCGCGTACCGGAACGGTTAGATTTCTTGAATTCGCTTCCTTTTTCCGTGTCCGGTAGTTTGAATTGATTTTCAGCGCTTTACCTCACCGCGTTTTTCTTTCTACATCCGAAAGCTTTGTTCGATCCGTGCTTTGACTAGTGCAGTGTGAATTCTTTGAGGTGAAAAAAGTGCCATTCTTGGGCGAAAAAAGTGGCCAGATCGGAAGGTTGATTTTATCCGTTTGGCAATTAGTGCAACAGCAGAGCAAATGTGTTGTGTTTCGAAATCGGGTATAGAACGCTCTCGTAAGAAAATAAGTGCAAATCTCGCGAAAGCCATTTTGGACGCGTAACATGTCCAATCGTGATCGGCTAGCGATGAAAAAGAGTGAAGCGGCACTCATTCGCTGCTGGGTGATCGATTAATCGAATAAGGCATCGATTAGTAGTTTTTGTTGGCCTGTGGAGATCATTGTGGCGTTTGTGATTGCTGTTGCCAGCTGTTAGTACTGGTGAAGAATATCCAGCAGGGCCATACAGCGTTCATATGTTTAAGAAATGAAAGTCGATTAAGTGTTTAAAAGCAGAGATTGTGATAGTGCTAGTGTTTTTGTTATTTTGTGTAAAAAATATACAGGGGGATGTACATCGTTGAAGCAGATCGACTTGCTAGCTGTCACTTCAGGTAAATAGTAAAATCTATTGGCTATCAAACGTGAAACTTACCCACTCGACGCGCCAACTAGATTTCATTATTGGTATCAGTCAAATGAAAGTATTTTCTTGCATTGATGATATAGGATGGTTGTTATATTTTAATTGTTTTGAGATAAACATTACATAGAAAACACTCGTTCTTTCGTTTGACATCAAAACTTTCATTCGAACTCGATATTTTAATGCGGATTATGGAGATCCGGAATTATTTTTCGATTGATCAGGTTAGGTTGGTTGTTTTAGATACGGCAAATGTTTACCTATACATTGTATTTATCAGTGGATAACCTTGATTGTCAACTCTTGCACTTTTTAATTTTAATGATTTTTGCCCACTATCGTGTTCTCTAATGTTATTTCAAACCCTGAGTTTCATTTTAGCACAGAGAACAGACATCCATCTTAAGCATTCAACTTGTGTAAAATCCCTAACGGCTTCGAAGGATTGGGATATCCAAACCAGGTGCGCTACTGTCGTCATGTTTTTGTGGCTTATTTCGACAGAATTGACAGCAGTTATTCCTCTACCCAGTCAAACTAGTCTGGAACCGGTTCGGACTTCCAGCATGAATTCTAGCTCAAATGCATCAACCGATAGAGTCATAATCGGTTGTTTTCTTTGAGCAAGATTCCATACTGAATCCATTCAGGATTTCGAACCGGTTCCGGAATTAAAATTCAAATTAATTCAAATGTTCACACACGTTTTTTAAATATTCTTGTTCGATCATGGATGTCTGTTCTCTGTGATTTTAGTTTGAATTTAAACCGGAAGAACGAATTCTTAGTGATGTAGCAAGAAATTTACCATCTAGATATTTTCCGAGGTGGGAAACATATTTTCTTCATCAATATTACTTTTCATGAGAAGAAATAACCACAGAGAACAGACGTCCATCTTAGGCATTCAACTTGTGTAGAAATTGCCAACTTTTTCGAAGGTTGGGATATATCCACCAGGTTTGATACTGTCGTCATGTTTTTTAATGGCTGAGTTCGACTGAATTGACAGCGGTTATACCTCTACCCAGTCAAACTGTTCCGGAACTGGTTCGGACTTCTGACGGATTCAGTATGGATTTCAGCTCAAATGCATCAACCGATTGAGTCGGAATCGGTTTTTTTCTTTGAGCTAGATTTCATGCTGAATCCATTCAGAGTTTCTAACTGGTTCCGGTATGGATTTGACGGATAGTTGGGATAAGTTGGTGTGGCTTCAACGTATATTCATTCAAAAGTTTGCATAATTTTTATTAACATATTTGTACGATCATGGATGCTTGTTTTCTGTTAAATAACATTTAATTATAATATTGGTTGAGTTTATAAAATTTACTTTTCAATGTGTTTTGATAGACGAAAATAAAAATATCATCATCCCGTGTCGTCTGGCGGTCGACATCCTGCGTTAAACTTCTCAACAGCACGATACTGAATCTCACTGTCCGTTTCACAATGTGTTTGGTAAACATTCGACAATTTGGAGCACATATAGCTCGCTACCAGAGGTTATGATCCGACTCTAGGTTCGCACTGCGGTAGATGCGATGCAAATATTTGGGATGTTGAAGAGTTTTCCGTCGATTAGAGCATGGTTTGTAGTCCGCTGCAAAGATTCCTGACCAAAAGCTAAGATGAAAATTGTGATTTTTGAATTATTAATATATTTTACAAACATAAAAGCATGCTACCAATTTTGACCACATTGAGATCTTGTCAAAATTCATTAAAAAATCTTGAAAGAAGCAACATGAGGTGATTTATTAAGCCACATAGTTTTCTTGTGGTGAATACTAATATAAATGAATCTTGGCCTTGTAACAGTGTGTAGAATGTCCAGTACGATCACTAGTCTGTACATTACATTCCGGCCGCGAACAGCCGTCATAGACACGCTTCAGCTGCGTGTAAGTTGGTAACTTGTCCTCTGGTCTATCTTCGGGATTTCATTTCATTTTTTTCAATTCTACCATACTCGTAATGCTGTACTGATACCATTTAATAATTTGGCCATGGTGGAAAGTTTTGTTATGGAAAACAACATGCAACACGTCGTTGAGCATAAATAGCAGTGTTAGAATTAAGTTACCCGATTAGATTGACCATGAGAAGATTGATGTGCGTCTGCACGATCTATCCCCGCGTGCTACCAATAGATTCATTACAATCGTTCTGTCGGTATACGTAACGGTGGAATTCGTTGAGTTTGAAACCTGGAGAAAATTTTTTTCAGGTATTTCCAACGGCGCTCGTGTCGTGAAAATGCGGGTGACGAAACCTATTCCTTCATACCTGAACTTCAATATGAAATAGAAGGCATATCCAAATCTTGAACCACACTGTGCATATATGAAGAAGAGATTTCTACGTGTTAGCTCTGTTACAAGAAGGCACACTATGGCAAACCACGTGCGAAAATCTCTAACGAAACAACATCAACTGCAAGCAAACCCAACACACAGCCTACCCAACAACAACTAAATCGCAAACAACCGGAGTTGCAGCTCAGCAACCAACGAATGCGGGAACAACAGAACCTACGCACAGCCTGTCCGATCGTTGTGATTCGCCTGCTACTTCCCAATCAGCAGCCAGGACCACCGACAATAAAGTAAATAAAAAAACTTGGTTCCGCAGACCGTGACCCGTAGGTTCCATAAACTATCCAAACCAGATATTCGTGACAACCCGTACAACATTAATAGTGAGGACAGCATGGACGAAAACGGGAATAAGTGATCCCCAAGCAACAACATGTAGGGTGATGAGCCTATTTGCGCCATGTTTCTATTATCACCCTACCCATTTGAAGCCGTTGGTTAGAGCAGTGTCTGCCATCTTTGTTCAACGCATTGAGTCAAATGGTAGCGCAACAATAGGGACACTCGATTCGAGTTTTTAGTGTGCTCAAATACGAGAATTTTACTGTTTTCAATGCATTTGTGTTATTATAACAACGAAGCAAAGCGGTTGATGTCAATTTTTACGCATTCCATTGATTGTAAGGCAAGAAATTACCGAATTAGTGAGGCACCTTGCTTAGTATGGTGAAAATAGGCTTATCACCCCAATGCCGCCAACGGCTCTCCAACAAGAAAGAAGATCTTCACGCGAAGTAACAAATCGCGTACACAAGATCCGTTGGATATACAATAAAAGTCGATTTATTTATTTTTCTTTACACTTTGTAAATATTAAAAAATCCACGGCTCAGGTAAGCTTATGCATTGAACCGTGTCAATAAAACGAAATAAAAAAGTACCTAATCCACGATTAACATGGCTTCACGCCTGGACGTTGAACAGCGGAAAACTTGCCGAATCTAGTATCCTACATAACAGGGAGTATGGAATATCGCGCTCAAGCTATTAATTCCAACCTATCATATAACAATCGAGAAAATAGATAAATTTGAAATCAACGGTGAGTTTAGCAGCTGTTTCGATCCTAGCTCTCAGATCGAGAGATAACGGTTGTCATAGTCAATGGAGAATGCCAGGTATATCGCAGGGAAGCATCTTGAGACCGTTGATGTTTTTGCTTGATTTCAATGATATGTATTTAGTGTTGGAAATTCCCTCGCCGGTCCTGCACAGAAGATCTCAAAATATTTCATCTTATCCGCTCAATTCAGGATTACCGATTTCTCCACCAACAGCATGAACAGCATGTGTGTAAATCCGAAAAAGTGCACGGTGATCGCATTGTCACAACAGACTTTCTGGTAGAGCTGTTCCTCCCAAACCCACAGAACTTTGTTATTGCCGAAGCTCTGCCTGCCAGGCCCCACAACTTTATAACTGCCGAAAACCTGTGGAGAAGGCACAGTTGATTGAGAGGTACCGGGGGAGGCAGTCCCCTTTCGACTGTCCTGAGTTTTTACACGTCTGATATGGTCACCCTATGCTTATCAAGTGTAATATAAAATGTAATAGACAGTTCCACAGTGATAAATTGAACGTAACAAGGTATTTAATCATTGTTTGTATGGATGAGAAAGGGACAATTACACCACAAGGTAGATCCAAAAAGGTTTTTAAATTCTGATCTGTCATATTTTACGAATTCTAAACAAGCTCAAATTGGATGTTTTTTTTATGGGAAGCTAGCGATCGAAATTTTTTTTTTGGTGTGCTGTATTCAACGATTCCCATTCAACCAATCACATAGGGGAGTGCGGAGTATGATAGAATCCAGGTAATATGACAATCTTAGATATTTGCTTCTTTAACGACGATGGTTAAGCGGTTCCTCACAGAAGCTTCTACCAGTTGTCCCATAAGAGAGCACCGCGAGAGTAAGTACGCCTACCTACGGTCGGAAAAGTCTCAAGGAAATAAAAGCCGGGAGTGCGGTTTGAATCAATCGTTTCGTAGCCTCGGACACATTCGGACGTGAGCCACGTTACGTCCATGTGGTCTGCCGATTTTCCAGCACCTATACGGACAGTTCGGACTTTGATCAATTAAAGTTGTGTTAATCGTGGGTCTTATTCGTGAGATACAGGTTAGAAAGGAAGAACAAATCAATATTGAAGAAGGATAGAACAGCTTTATTAGGGACAGGATTTCCCCCAAGGAAACCTATTCCAAGATTGTGCTAAGAACAGGGGCGTATAGTGTTAGTGCACAGCAAAAGTGTGAGAGAAGGTTTCTGTTTACCTTCAAAAGAAATTAAGTGGGGATTACAACTGAAGCAGTGCAAAAGAACTAGTTTTTTCATTTCACTTCTTTTCCTCTTCAATGATGTTATTCATTAGATTTTGCCAATTTCTGAACGCAACCTTACGCGGGAGTGTAGAAAATGAGGACAAGTTCCTCTCTGCTGTGGGTGGTGAAAAATGAGAAGCATCCCTTTGCTGCTGCATCCCGTTCGTGATTACATGTGTGCATTCAGGAGAAGAGTTTTGTTTCTCTCTCTCTTTGACTACTGAACTTTGAGGGAGAGTTTCGCCTGCAATATTCACCACGGTGGGTGGTTATGCTACACCCTACAGCAGCTCGCACGGTGTGTCAGCTGCGTATTTGACACAGGGTTGGGGGAAACGGTGGCCATCTTGGATGGAAAAGGAAGTTCGCTCCCGCTCTTACTTGCTTGAGCTCCCTGCTGAACTGTAGCTGAACGTGAAAGTTGTTTCGCATGTATGGTGGGTACCGCTCGTTTCGCTGTACAAGTGGAAATGGGAAAAAATCGGGACTCGTCTCTCCGTCCGTCGGCAGTGCAACGCGGGAGTGCTTTTTCGTGCGTCCCATTTCGGGTGGACTGAACGTGTTTCGGTTCAATTTTCAGTTAGCAGCAGGGAAAAAGGAAGTTTCGTGTCGTGAGAAAAGAGATCAATCCTGAAGTGCTCCAGTCCAGTGTTGTGTGAGATGAGCGCGAGATAGTTTCGATTTTTAGTGGGTGAAAACGACTTGCAGATCAGTTGTGCAGTTTTGGGGGAAAATTCGTTGGTTTGTGCTACTGCCAGAAAGTGAAGTTGAATTTTTTCTTCCTATTCCGTGTTGTAAGTCCGGTTCCAGCAATGGGGAGATGTAAAGTGCTAGAAAAACGCCCTTTTCCAGGAAATTGGCTACAAGAGAACATTATTTTGTGTCCGAGTTAAGATCAGACAAAATTTTCTACCAAAAAAGAAGCAGGACGACTAAGCTTGTCCGGTACTGGTGTTTTGTGATAGGACGTATGTGACCGCAAACAATCATTTCTTACGCTAAACTACTTTCGGCATTTGTGACAATTGGATTGATAGTAAAAGAGTAGATTTTTTTTTCAAATTTTCATAGACATAGCAAAGTAATCTGAAAAAATGAATATCGATCGCTTTTCCCGTTCGTGGGGAGAATCGCCGTGAAAAGCCGAGCTGGGTTCACGAGCGTACACGAAGAAGAGATGACACCACGACAGTCACATCCAGAGGTCGATGACGGAAGACTACTTCTATACAGACACCAGCAGGGCAGTAGTGTGACACATACGCATAACGAAGCAGGCCACCCTTTCCTGCTGGCAGAGAGTGGGAGTGAGCGCGTGCTCAGTGGTGAATATTTTTGAACACCACCACTTACAATGTTGGCTTTCACGCACAGCTTTCCCTGTGCATAGTTTTTCTCATCCCTTTTGAATACAATTTTTGTGAGTATGTACAGAAACATGCCAGGGCTTTTCGGTCACACGATAGTGCAGCGCACCCACACATTTATTCCGAGAGCGAGAAAAATTCGAAGTAATGTCGTGACTGATAAGAACCGATGTCACGTGTGTGCGAGCATTTTACCTGCATCGATGGTATAGCAGAACCCATAGAGATGCTTTTGCTGATGAATTCCGATGCACATTTTATACGTTGGGCAAGGGGAGAATTGTTCAGTCTGCTTTGCCATGCGAAAGCTGATCAAGTGACTGAAATCCGTAACCACGTTCAATTTCAATGTCTACTGGGTTGATGTCTTCCACGTCTGACACTTCTGGTAATGGAATGTCAAAATGTCACCAGCATTCAGCTTCCAATTTGGTTTCTCTTGTCAAGCAGTCCAACTTAAATAGCTTTTGTTCTGTATCTTTCCCCGATGTTGTAAAGAATAAAGAACAAAACAGCATAGGTAAAGGGAATGACTTCTTTTTGTTGTGACAATGGTTTACGTAATAAATTGAAAAGTAGGACAATTTAAACCAGATCCATCTCGTACACAGACCTAACAGAGCTCTTTGCAAACGAAAGGAAATTGAATTAGAATTCATTACCGCACAATGATGAAAGCGTAGACGATGAAGACTGTACGAAGCAAGTGAAAACTAGTGATTGCTAATCAAGATCGTGGAAAGGGTGGAAAATGTCTCCAATGGACCCGGCTGCGGGAAAGGACAACAGCGTGTCTATTCTGTTGAAGGCAGTTGCAACCGCAGGAGGAGCCGCTGCCAATGAATCTCGTATGTGTTAACGCGTTGGAGGTGGAGGAGCAGCAGCAGCAGCAACAACAACGACAACAACGTCAGCAACCGGATACACGGTGTTGCCGTGCAGCAAGGAACTTTCTACGGCGGACGACGGCTACCGGGGGTCACGGTGCGTCATAGCACGGCCGATTCTCTGCTAGCAACAGTCCGAAGCTAGTCGTTACCCGAGCCCGACGTAGACTAATGCAGTGGAGGAAGTTTGCACGGCTGAAAACGACTGGTACTGGACATTCGCGTACGCGGAGAATGCTTTGCTGTGGACGCAGAAAGGTAAGTGCTTATTCCAGGGTACCTAACCTTCTTTATTAGTCAATAATATGAAAAAAAAAAAAAATTACGGATATAAGGGTGGGAAACACAACAGTGGAAGTAGGCCATGCACGACGTGTGTCAAGATGTATGTTACGCCGTGGTAAGGGTTTGGTTGTACTCGCGGTACCAGTCACGCGATCTCCTAGACTCAATGTGGAAAAGTTCAAGCAATCGGTTGTTATTATTTTCTCCTTAATCCTTCCGGGAATCAATTAAACGAAGCTTTTCTGCTCCATCGATAATGATTGCTCCGAACGGCAAAAGAGGCAGCTTGGTTGTAAACAAGTACATGATTAGTACAATCGGGCAACGTGGATAAATCCATCACGCGATGGGAAGTTATTCTATTTACTTATTTAGTTTCAAGTATTGTGATGACAACTTGTTGTCAATAATGTATATGGGAGAAGCATTCATTTTTTTTCCAGGATCATCACTATACCAGTCGGGGTCCCCGGGTATTAGAGTTATTTGATTATAAGAATTCTTCAAATCACGATTAAGCTAGGGCCATCTAGCGGCGGGTACTAACGCGGATATGTCAATGTAAGTTACCAACTTTGTAGCATTTAAAATTATGCGCTGCAAATAAAAATAACGCTGTAATGCGAGTGTCATCGAGCAAAGTGACATACACATTTTTTCGCTGAAATGCGATTTTGGGAAATAAAAATCTAAATTTTCAGTTATTTTGATAGAAAACTGTAGAGCAAAATGGGTCGAAGCTTCCATTATTTGGAAATTGGACGGATTTTAATGAAGAAGCTGGCGTAAGAGAGAAAATTGCAGGAAGATTTCGATCGTCTACTAGGTAGCAAGAAAAATTCGTTTTAACACTTCTTGTGACCTTGGGAAGCGATGTGTAGCGAAAGGGCGCCCGCAGGAAACGACCGTCAACTCAAGCGACATTTTCATATAGATTTCTTCAAACCATCAGCGAAAAACCGGGGGTGTGTTTAAATGATCAGTGTCACACAAAACTGTCAAGGGAAAGTGTGTAGAGAAAAGCTTTCGACATCCAGAAAATTCGAGATGTAAACTACAAGATGTAGAACATAAACGAAGGTATATTATGGTTTGAGGTCGTTTCTCTGGGTTCAGAGCTGATTCATTTTTTTTTTTTTGGTTCAAGATTATTGTAGTTCAATACCAATTACGACCCGTAATGTTATATTAGCTATGTGGAGTGGCGGACAACAAACAAATCCCGCACAGCGATTCTCCGGAATAAAATACGAACCGGAACAATCGGCCAAGGCTCACGTGACGAAAATAAAACTACGCGTGGAAATTAGGGACACGGAACTGCCAGTGACACTTGGATTCCCTGAGTTCGAACGAATCCTGGGCGACGAACTGAACACTCACAACTTCGAAGCCGTAGCATTGCATGAACTTTGCTTGGCGGGACCGAAAATGTCGAAAAGCGAGCATCGAGCGGCTAAATGCTATTAGAGCGACGGTACAACCCTACGTATAGGGCTGGACAAGAGGCGTCAACTCGTGGTCAGGTAGGCGATCAGCGATATGGATCAAAGGCCTTTTCTTCAACTACAGCAACATCAACGTGCACTGCTCTCACAAAACGAGATCCGAGGACGAGAAAGATGCATTTTACATATAGCTGGAGCGTGTCTATGACTCGTTAACGGTGACAAGAACGTCCATCTAGGCCGGTAGGCATTTTATAAACCGTTTAAAGCGAAAGCGAAAATTCTACGTGATGGTGAATCACTCGGGCAAAGGCTATGTACACATGTGCAGGGACGCTAATGGCGACCTCACGACCGTGAGTGAGCTGATCGATAAGTGTATTATGACGAACATCTAAATAGACATCGAGAGTTTCGCAAAATCAGCCTGAGGATGCGCGCAGCTGCCGACAGATTGATTCCCAGCATCGGAGTCATAAGATGATCGGACGGTTGAGAAATGATCCAGCCGCTGACAATAATCAACTGCCATTTGAGCTACTGAAACACGGAGGATAGGCGTTGGCTAGCACTCCACTGAGCGATTTTGAAGATCTGGTAGGAGGAGATTTTACCGGCCGATAGGATGGAAGGAGTAGTATGTCCCATCCATGAAAAGGGTGTTAAGCGGGATCACTTCAACTAGTTACCAAGCAATCACATTACTGAACGCCAACTAACAGATGTTCTCCTAAATACTATTCCCGTTAGCAAGGGAGTCCGTTGGGCAATATAGCATATAATGCACGTGTACCAGAACAAACCAACACAATTGATCAAAAGGGCAATGGATCGTGTGAGGTGAATTGAGAATCAGAGATACTTTTTAAGTTCTTTTGAAACTTGTAAAGGGCTACGACAATGTGAAGGCTCTCTTGTAGTTCACTATTTTTTGGAAGGTGTGATAAGAAGAGCGAGGAGTGACACGCGTGGTATGATTTTCCAGAAATCTGTTCACCTTTGTAGCTTCGGCGACAGCATTGATATTGTGCACACAATCTTGAAATTATGATGGAGACATCCCAAGTAACCAGGAAGCATTATAGCGTAGCCTAATATCTCCTTTAGACCTACATATAGGGCTGTCTTAAAGAGCCGTTATGCTATATATGCTGATATATTGCTGATATTATGC
The DNA here is from genome assembly GCF_030247195.1 of Topomyia yanbarensis. NCBI lineage: Eukaryota > Metazoa > Arthropoda > Insecta > Diptera > Culicidae > Topomyia > Topomyia yanbarensis. The sequence continues at coordinate 9,201,709 of NC_080670.1, read as the reverse complement.
CAGAAAAGACGAAATATTGTGCAATTATTATGCAGAGATTGACAGCCCGTTTTCTTAGTGGTGTCACAACAAACTTTCTACATATTGTTCAAAGGTAAAAACCATATTTTCTTCATTAAAATTATTTTCATGAGAAGAAATAACGTTTAGTTAGAACTTTGGTTGAATTTATATTTTTTTTATTTCGATTATAGAGGTTTTAACCTTCAGGTCATTCGCCTCTTCGGATTACAAAAATCTCTTATGAAAAAATTCTAACCCTATGTGCGGGGTCGGGACTCGAACCCAGGTGCGCTGCGTACAAGGCAATCGATTTACCAAGTAGAGGTGTGCTCCGCGCCGCCGATTTCATGTAGGAATCGGCGGCGCGCCGGCGTCACGCCGATGTGCTTACTATTTTTACATGCAATCGTCGGCGCGGCGCGGCGACGGCGGTGTGGCGCACACCTCTATTACCAACTGCGCTACGCCCAACCCCTTTTTATAAAATTAAAAATTTACTTTTAGATGCGTTTTGACAGATGAAAATAGAAACATCATCATCTCGTGCCATCTGACAGTCGGCATCCAGCATTAGATCGCCAATCGTTCACATTTTGTTGCTAAACTTAGTTTGTTTTTGTTATTGCGAACGATTTAATAGTGCTAGTAAGGTTATTTTTTTCCATTGCCTGTAATGTAATGAATAAATGTTTGGGTTTGGCGGTGGTGGAAATAGGCAAGTTTTCCTATGGGCAAAAAATGGATTGACCAATTTGTGCATAAAGGCACAATACCTATCCTTGGAAAATTGGAAAATGTTTCGTGTTTCACTCGGCAGTAACTGACATCAACTTGCTTCCAGTTAGACGATATATCCGAGCTAACACCGCATTGGCACCGGTTAGACATTAAATCCAAGAAATGCAGTTTGTTTACGTCAAGTACAGACACTTTATACACAGACTAGCGAAGTGTCAAAAGGTGTAGCCAAACGAGCATGCTAGTTTTACTGTTTTTGTCTCCGCAAGTCTGTGTATAAAGTGTCTATAACGTCAAGTGCAGAAGGCGACCATCGTAAAAATGTGAAACCTTCAACATGTCCTCCGGTGTACATGTTTTACAAAATCATGAAGTTTGGCATGTCGCAAGACAAGTTTTAGAATGGGTCGAAAATTGTTCTCCTTCCCGGTGGAACCAGGTTCCCGGAGTACCTCGGAATGTGGACAATTCAACCAAAAAACCTTCAAAATACCCTCCAGTGCACTTATTTTACAAAATCATGAAGTTTGACATGTCGCAGGGTGGGTTTTAGAATGGGTCAAAAATTGTTCTCCTTTCCGGTGGAGCCAGGTTCCCGAAATACCCGTGGATGTGGTCAATATGAACAAAAAAAAACCTTCAAAATGTCCTGCAGTGTACGTGTTTTACAAAATCAGGAAGGTTGACATGCCGCAAGACGGGTTTTTGAATTCGTCGAAAGTTATCCTCCTTTCCAGTGGAACCAGGTTCCCGGAGTACTTCGGGATGAGGCCAATTCGATAAAAAAAACCTTCAAAATGACAACGCTGCATGTCCAAAATACTCAAAATTACTGAAATAACTGTTGTTTTCAAAACAAAAAGAAAGTTGACATCCGTTTTCTCAAGGGTTACATGGTTCTTGTAACGAAATGTTGCCATTAAGGACCATCCGTGGGTGTCTGCGGAACAGAGCTAGAGATCTTACCAAAACGTATACATTAGGGTGGGACAAAAAATAGATTCCAGCTCCGAGCAAGTTTTTAGGTACCATTTGGGTCCTAGAACAACTGTGCAAATTCTTAGCTCGATCGGTGAAACTATATTTTTGCGCCCACTGTTTAAAGTTTACATGGGATTTTGTATGGGAAAGTTAACTTTTACAAAATAATTCCTACAGGAGTCGCCCATTACTTCCTAAAAATAAATCGTTATATGGCTTGTATAGGAAATTTAACAAAGAAAAAAAGTCTCGAAAACCACGAAACGATCTGATGCTTGTGGAAAAAGTTATTAAGCAAAAACCAATTGATGCTCTGACGATTGAAAAAATATTCATTTTTTCTAGCACCACTGCTGTTGGTTGTCCAATTATACGCAATTTTGTTTTAATCCTCTCTTAACGTATCTAAATCGTTTATCTATACTATTTGGCCACTTCGCAAGGTTTTGAGTTATAAATTGAGGCTTCTTTTGTACATAATAAAAGAAAGTTAAAATTTTTGTATATAATAAAACCGTCAGAAGCAGTGATGCTATGAAAAGTGAAATTTTCATCAATCTTCAGGGCATCAATCGGTTTTTGCTTAATAACTTTTTCCACAAGCATCAGATCGTTTTGCAGTCTTCTAGACTTTGTTTCCTTGACAAATTTCTTAAAAAAATCAGGCATCTGTTTATTTTTAGGAGATAACGGGCGACTCTTGGAAGAATTAATTTGCAAAAGACAATTTTCCCATACAAAATCCCATGTAAACTTTAAACCGTGGGCGCAAAAATATAGTTTCACCGATCGAGTTAAAAATTTGCAGAGTTGTTCTGGGAGCTAAATGGGACCCAAAAAGTTACTCGGAGCCAAATTTTATTTTTTTCATATAACCATGTCCCACTCTAGTATACATGCAAATCGTTGCCAATCCGTCCAGGATTGGTCAAATGGTATCAATTTAAATTTTCATCGTTCCGTTATTTTAGCTAGAGAAAAAAATACAAAAGTCGTGTACATGTTCAAACTTTTCAAAAATTTATAAAAAAAAAGTTTTCGTTCCACGAAATACGTCTTTATATATATTTTATATATTTTTATATCCGAAGGTTAAAACTTCAACATGAGCATACATCTAGGTTTTGGAACAATTGATTCACGAAAAATGACTTTTTTTTTAATTTTCTAAAACCCGTGCACTGAGTGCACTAGCGCGACCTCCGGGAGGTTAAAGAAGAAATATTGAGCCTCAACGGATATTATGAAAATACGCCCAGATAAACTCGCTCTGTGATACTTTATCTAAAGCAGGCAAATGATAGGACTGACAACTCTTTTATAAAGGACTACTGTGTCTACATTGCCACCCACAAAGTAGAGATCGACGGCGTTCGAGCGCCACTCTTGGTAAAATATACGGCTGCATTAATGCACTGCCGTTAATTATTTTTTACGCCGGACAAATGAACAAGTGGGGAGCCCCTACTTACAGCTAGGGTGTTACCACTCAACATTTTTTCACTATAGGTCTATCCCCCACATGCTTGTTCATACGGGGCCTGGCACTCGAAGTTGGACCAATTAAAAAGGACGTAAATTCGGTTTGCAAAATTATTTTTATTCACTTCAAAGTACAGCATGTGTAAAACTAACCAAAAATTCTGAATCAATTCACTTTTACTCGATATGACATTCTTTTACCTTAGAAAATGGCGCCGAACTATTTGGCGATAAATGCAAAACACTGCAAACCTTGTATAGCGGGAATTCTTTTAGATATTAGACAAGTTAAGATAAAAATAGCGGTTAGGTGTAAAGAGTAGGGTCTACTGTGATTATTTTTACATCTTCTGGCTTCCTTCGCAAACGGCAGACTGCACTACTCGTGGATTATGAGTAGCGAGATTATCGTGGAAATTACATCCTGGATTCTAGACGACCCTTATCAAATATATTTAAGACCAGTCTGCACCGAATAATAATCCTACCAAATAAGTACAAGAGACGTTGGCAGGGCGGTGATAGCCACGACAAACCGTCTAATCCTACAGCTACATGTACTCGATTCGAGGGTGCTCTCGAGGCTGTAGTATACGTTCGGCACCGCCTGTCATCCGTGGTGAGTGCACGAAAAAGTTTCCAAAGTCAATTTTTTTTCAAACGTCCCACACCATATATTGTCATGCGAAACACTGGGTGTGAATCAGGCAAGAGTGAGAAACACCCCCGAAGCGTGAATCAGTTCGAAGGCAGTAGGCATAGATATTCTTAAATAGATGTATATATCATACATATGTAATTTTTATTCGCCATTAAAACCCCACTGAGTAGACATCTCTGATTATTTTATCAAAGAGCACATCAAATAGTAACCCGTTCGACATAGCTCCTGCTTAAAAACGAGTTTTTTGTTTATGTGAGTTTAACAATTCAATATCGGTTTGCATGAATGATGAACATGAAAGCAAGTCGCCTTCCTCTCGTCAGTGGTTTGGCGTGTCAAAAGCGCATAGAAAGCGGACGAGTGGCAACTCGAATTAATATTCTTCATTCTTGAATCACAGACGAATCCAAATAACCTCGCTCTTGCAATGCTATTCGCGTTATTTAAAGAGCTGTGATAACAGTGGCTGACGTAAAAAAAAGCTGAGCGAGAAAATTCCCGTAGCATAACCTAAAAATATGTTAACTTTTTTTCGCATTGCGTATCTAATGGGGCTTTATTGTCGTCATTTATCAGATTTTTTTCTTGAATCGTGGTATTTATAAAAACACAAATACTGACATCAGCCAACCCATGCGATAAACTCCATGTGCAAGCAAAAGCATTTTGCAGGTTTCTCCCTATCAGCGACATAGGCAAAACGGTTCCCCATATGGCAATGGCCCATGACGTCACACTGATTGCGATACGCGTCGATTGTGCGAGATGTACGTCATATAATGTTTGTCTACCTACGTTATAGTAGAAAAAAACATCGGCCTACACTCTACGATTCCATTAGCTATCAGTAATTTGATAATTTTGTTTTATTTTTCCACCAAAAAATGATAGGATTAGCGGGATAGCATATTATGTTTGTGTTAAATTGTAACTGGATTTTACATTCGAGGAACATGGCTGCACAGATCTCAGTTTGCCCACTCCGTGTATTGACAGCTTCCGGAAAAATCGTAACAAGTCCATTTTCAAAGCATAGGAAACAGTATTGGAATTTATTCTTATGCAGCTGGCTTGGTATTGGGTGGTTTTGACTAGAAAAACTCTAGTAAGAGAACTGCGGAGAGAAAAACAGCACTTTTGGCAACGTATGCCCCGGCATTGCATGGCAACACGTCCAATGTTATAAGGATAGGCAATGTTCGATTGGATTCGTTTTTTGACAACTAAACGCGAATCCAACCGATCCAAAATGGAGTCTCCGCAGTTCTCTTTCTAGAGTTTTTCTAGTTTTGACGTTTGAATTTGGAGGAAAACAATAATACTTATTGAAGAGGTGCCATTAATTTTTGCAGTAGTTTTCCAGTATATATCTGAAAAGTATGATTTCGACTAGCATATTATGCAATGATTTGAACAGTAAACAGAAATGTAACCGAGTCATTAACGGAAGTGAAAGTAAATAACGAGATGCTTCTATTTGCACATTAGCCTTTTTCAATAAGTTTGCTAGAATTAGTTATGGTCATTTTGAAAAATTAAATCGATTTTGCTCAACCGATTTTTTATTTACAAAAATCGATGTAACCAAACGGATGAAAAAATCGATTTTGCGAAGTAAAAAGATCGATTGTGAAAATATCGGACGCAAAAAATCGAACGCCCATTCGTAGCTAGAAGTCGCTTATGAGGTAATTTGGGGGGGGGGGTGTGGAACCTAGAAAAACTCTAGAAAGAGAACTGCGGAGACTCCATTTTGGATCTATTGGATTCGCGTTTAGCTGTCAAAAAACGAAGCCAATTGAACATTGCCTATCTTTATAACATTGGACGTGTTGCCATACAATGCCGGGGCATACGTTGCCAAAAATGCTGTTTTTCTCTCCGCAGTTCTCTTACTAGAGTTTTTCTAGTGGAACCCGGTCAGCGTGGCAAGTAGAAAGTTAGCAAAAGTTGAGCAAAGCGAAATTGATGCTGGCAGAGTTTCTGCGAGCATTTTGCGCGATTTGTGCGAGAATTCTGGCAACGAATTCGCTCAAATGCAACAACCGTTTCTGACAGAAGCGGTTAAACCAACCGATGCTGCTCACTTTTATCCAGAATCGAGCCAGAAATGTACGGCCAAGATCTCTGCACGCTTCCTGCCACATCTTTGTCAGATGTTCTGCTCGATTCGTGCTAAATTCTACCAGGTAGGAATTGCCAGGATCTTTGCACAGTTTATGTCCGAGTTATGCCAGGGTTTAGGGTGTCAAAATTTGTCAGAAAACGCGAGCGAAACCGAGTTCGCCCTAGCTCAACTAACCCGACAGGATTAGAGTACTCTAGTTAGAGTGCGGCCAAGACGCGTTTGACGTATCCAAACGAGCAGAAATCTGACGTATTTCTATTGTGAATACGTCAAATTTCATGTTCGTTTGGATACGTCATGGCCTCTTGGCCACACTCTAACTAGAGTGCTCTAGACAGGATACGCGCAGAAATCTGACAGGGCTGCCAAACCAAGACCTACAGAAATCTAGCAGAGCGGTCTCTGCCAGAAAATTTGCTCACTGGGCGGGAGGGCGATGAATAAACGAACACTCAAATCTAAATATGGTAAAACCTTGAGTAAAAATAATAGGGCAGAGTAGACCACGCTCTCAGTAAACCTGTCAAACTTAGCCATCCCATTCAAATTTCATCACCAGAATATGTTGGATGGAGTCAGCTTCCAGTACCTAGTACGGGAGAGCAATCAACAAAAATAGATAATAAATTAACACAACAAATACTGCGTCCATTACGCACCGCCCCCGCGCCCACTTTTCAATTAATTTTCCTACACCACGTCTGCGTGAATATGCAACACCCGGAATGGCCGCAAGCTCTTGAACTTGACTCGATTTCCGGCCGTCGTCAGCCCGGACCCGGATATCCCTGTCTCGCCATTTTTAATCCGTGTACCATTTTTCAATAGTTCCACATCGATCCGCTTACTTGTCATATGAAAAATGGTCGGCTCTCCCCTTCGGAATCACGCGAGCCAAAGCGCTGTTCCTGATGGAGGGACAATGCAGCGAAGAAGCACGCGGAGGCGTCAAAAAGACCCCCCACGGCCTTTGCCTCGCAGCGTGTTGCAGTGTCTGTCTGATTGGGGGAGTTTATTCTTTTCATCATCGTCTGAATCGAAACCCCATCGCGTGAAAATTCGAGACCGATGGGACGCCCCCTAGCGACCGTCCGTCATGCTAACCGGAAATCTATTTTGCGTTTACACTTCACACTGTGTTGCGTGGGCGGTTACTTTAATAGTATAGACGTACGTTTTCGTCTAGCCAGAGCCTACGCAAGCAGGGTCTGTTTGGTGAACCGGCAAGTGTCTTTATTATCAATTTGTTCGATGATTCGGTTATATCAGCTGGTATCTGTCGGATTTTCGAACGAAAAGGCTGCAGACCGAAATGACAGTTTGTTGCGTCACTGCAACTAATCAGAGTAGGCGACTTGGCGACGACGGCGGATGGGTCGTTGCCGTCGTGGGTTGGATTGACTGTTCGAGAGTTCTATGGAGTGGAGTCAGTGTTAATTAGGCAGCATTTCGTTCTATTTCCGGGTGCACAAAATTTATTTTATACTGTTCTTTGAGTGCTGGGATCTCAGAAGATCTATCTCGCCTGACATCAATCTTGAACATGCTTTGTATTCTGTTAAATTGAGCAATGAGAATATATTATCTAAACTCTCAGTCCCAAGGGTTGCAGGCTCGAATTCTGCTTCTGGGGTGATTTTTTTACATAATTCCATTTAGCTAATCCCCTCTCGCAGGTTGATGGGATTGACGGTATTGTAAACATCATCAAGCCACCATAGATTCAATAGAGGTATCTAAATATAAGGACCTTCGTTCTTTTTAGTTTTTATTTGCACCAAGTTCTACTACTAAAGGTTAATTAGTTCTCATGTTAATAATCCACCAAACATTATGACTACTGAGGATTTGATTTATATAAGAAGCCCGCTTCAAGATGTTGATTACAATACGCCTCGATAGTGGTGTGTCGAGGAGGCCGGGAGGGCTGATATGAGCCTTTTATCTGTTCTATACCTTTCCTCTATTTACCAGCTCATAACCAACAATCAACCAATAACAAATAGATAATTGAGAAAGGATGTGCTATGTGTGGTGATTGGCTATTCAAGTATTAGTTGTGTTTGAAGTACTAATGTATGTTTCATGTGATGATCATAACTTCAGCTCTATCTTGTACCTATCTAATCTATTACGTCTCTCATATATTGTCTTTTATTTCTTCTTTTCGAGTCCTATACTGCCAGTATACACCCGCCTTCAGCTGGGTCAACAAAGATGGTGATAGTGAACGTCTTAACACTCACACATTCTCAAACGCGGTCTCAAGCATGAACCTATAAAAAAGCCCTCGCGCACGCGGTTACGTATCGATCACGTTCGGAAGTCTATCCTTGATCCTAGAAGTCTAGGTCCATGCCTTCAGCTGGACCAATTAAGAAAATACGCTCATACCTATTTGACAACACATCTCATGGCGACATGACCGGGAACCCTATCGATATAAACGATCCCACTCTCTGCCAGAATTCTAACCGCGCACCGAAAATTTAATATCAGACTCACGGTTCGCGCGACCATTCAAGAACACACGTTACAAAATCACGTCAGCGCACAAACGTTAGAGCCCCTCGCGATTTTCAAGCAACCTACGCCCACGAACTCGCAAACGTGATTACACCCCGGTGATAAGGTGAAAATCTCAGCACTCATAAACTTAGCAACACGATCTCAAGCGTCAACCTACAAACTCCCGCGCTCGCGCCATCATGAATCGGGATCGTCCGGAAGTCTCTATCCTCGGTACCAACAATCTAGGTCCTTGTTAATTAATAAAAAAAATAATAAAATTGAAAAATAACTCCCATATCCACTAGACAAAACGTTCCATGGCGACATGACCGGAAACTCTAGTGATATGGGGTAACTCTCTCCCTGTCAGAATGTGATCCGTACACCGAAAGCTAAAGATCGGAATGACGGTCCGCGAAAATATGAATGGCCGCAGGGTTTCAAAATCGAATTTATACACGCGAAGTCACATACGCGCGAGCACACGCGACAAACACGTCAACATACGAATGCTTAAGCCCTTTGCGATCATCTACGCACACCTATGCCCGAGATCGCGTAAACTTGATAACACTCCGGCAATTGTGTGAACGTTTTAGTATTTACGACGTTACAAACGCGGTCTCAAACGCGAATCCGCAAACGCGCGCGATCATGAATCGGTCACGTCCGGAAATCTTTAGCCTCCATTCTAGCAATTTAGGTCCATACATTCAGTTGGATCAATCAAAAAAAAAATAAAAAAATAAAGCTCATATCCACTAGATCACGCGTTCTACGGCGACATGAATGGGAATTCTAATGATATGTAAGAACCCACCTTCTTTTGAAATCTGAACCGTACACCAAAAATTAAGTATCAGATTCACGGTCCGCGTGCGATCATTCTAGAACACACGCGAAGATGCGAAAGGCACACGGTCATGAAATAGAATGTATACACGCGAAGTTCATACACGTTAGCACACGCGACATACAAACGCGCACGCGACATACAAACGCACACGCGACATACAAACGCACACGCGATCGAGCACGTTAACGTACAAATGTTCGAGCCCTTCGCGATGATACACGCGATCGCGAGTCCCTACGCCCGCACATACCAGAACCGTACAATGAATATCACATTCAGAATCACGGCCCGCTATAATTGGCCTAATGCAGTGTTTTATTGGGCGACATTGCCTGTCTCGTCTGCAAATTGTAGTATGATTCTGACGGGGAGCCCTTCCGAGAACCTAGCTCTACAGCTCCAGTAGGACAACTCTCGAAAAAAAAAAAAAAAAATAATTCCATTTAGCTAATCATTTCGATCTGTTTTCCTCGATGGATACCACCAAAAAGTTTTAAATGAGATATTAGCACTCAAAAACGTCATGTCAAACACAGAAAAATATTTGTTCAAATCATGTTTCTTTAGCAAGTTTAATTCATGCAAAGAAAGAAAAAGTATTCACTTAAGCTGCCTGTCACTTACCTCGCCACAAAACGCCAGTTTGCCTTGAACTGCATCTCGATGGCAATCTGTCACATTTTTTTGATATTCTGATTAAAAATTACCCAATATTGTTTTATTGGGCGGATCACTGACACATTGGGAGGACTCCTGTCTGTTATTCGCGATATACCGTTCCATGGCCTTTTATCCATAATGGCAAGATGCCAAAAAAGGAACGGAACAATTGTGTTGCATGAGGAAAGGTAAGAGACGTTTTTCCAAGTACTCCTGCGCACAAATTTTCTGGTTAATGGTGCGGGTTACGACGTCTATGTCGCTCTCCAAGCCACAGGAACAGATGATCTGCCACACGAGGTATTTTTTGCGAGCTTCCACAGGCTCAATGTGTTTCAAAGTCTCTGCCACCTTTACTGTTCCAGTCGACGTATAATAATCCTGTTCAGGAAGCTGTTTAAAGTCTGCCTTGGCGTAGGTTTCGTCATCCTGTACCACACAATCAATCTTCGTCTGCATGTTCAGCTTCCACTATCGTTTCTCTGGGCGACTTATTTTGCTTATCGTCCCGATTTGGAGTATCCACCTTATTATAAGTTGACAATTCGGCTCGTTTTTTTAGCTCGAGGCACGGTTGTAGATGCACTCCATGCTAACTTGCGACATCTCGGAAGGAGAGATTGGGGTTCCACTTGAAACAGCTGAACAATCTTTTCGTCGTTTTTACAGCCTCCAAATTTTGATTTTTCCCTGATCCAATCTTTCTGGCTATCGACAAACGTTTTCCGAACACTTCTAGTACCTTGGTGACAGTTGATTTAGTCACATTCAACAAATCAGCCAAGTTGGCGTGCGAGTAGTTCGGAAACTGAAGAACAAATTGCAGGAAACCAATTTTAGACCATAGCACCGTTTAATCTTGTTTCGCTTGTCGGACCACCACCTCTGTCAAACTAACGAATTTGATTCACTGGTTGAGACGACTGGGAGATGTTAAAAGCTGAATTTTGTGTTTCGTGTTCGTCTCGTCAGTAACTAGCACTAACTTGGTGCCAGTTAAACGTTAAATCGAGACTAATAGCAAATTGGCAAAAGTATACTAGCCATTTGAAGGGCCATTTTTTTCGTTTAAAGGCGTTTAAAGGTTTAAAGGCAAAAATATCGGCTCCTTTTTTATTCGCTTAATTTTTAATATTGAAACTCTAGAATAGTCTCCCTCAATCTTGGTGGCCACGCTGAACTTGTTTTGTTTAAAACAGCCATGCATTTCGCGCGCGTATTTGCTGTAACACACGCAGATTCCAATCTATCGGCAACTTTTCTTCCTATTATTTTACAGAAAAGTGAGCAAATTTTACAGTAAAATATGAGATTTTTCGATTCATGATTCCAGATTCATGAAGCCATTTTCGGAAACTCGAGCTTTTTCTATTTTTTGGTTCATCGAGTAACTACAAGTCTAAGCTTTACAAATCTTGTCGAATTTCCTGTGTCAGACAATTTTATCATTTTACCGCTCCTCGACGTGAAAATGGTTGGACGTCTACTCTTGGAACGCTCGTATGTGTGGCTCCGCGTTACTGAAAATATTATTTCGTACACAATGAATGTATAAATAAATCTTAACATTACACAAAAGATCCATTATTGCCTTGCCTTCAAAATCGTAAAAGAAAATACCTTTCGGTTTGAGCACTTTACACAAGACGCCCCCCTTAAGGAGTAGATTTTGCACAGTTAAGGACGACTCAGACGATACATCAGCTTCCGTCAACGTCAACGGAACGTCACCGTTCCGTCAGGATAAGTTACATGTAGTTAATTGCAGGCATTCACACACAACATCAACGGCACGGAACGTTTTGACGTACGGCACGTGTGAACGGGCGCAAGAGAAACGTATTTAACTTATGTTGACGGAACGGTGACGTTCCGTTGACGTTGACGGAAGCTGATGTATCGTCTGGATCGCGCTTTACAAGGGCCAAAGAGGATGTTAGTAGTATAAATACATCTCTTTGTATCTCTAACAGTTATCAGGTGGATCGTAAAAGTAAACTTGACATGAGATTTGACATTTAAATGTTTTTCAGTTGGATAATGATCCAGCTAGTGAAAGTTCTACTAGAAAACAGTCCAGATAATGTGTCCATCCAGTGAATCACACTGGGATCGGTGTGAAATCCTGCTGCAGATCGTTTCGCATGGCATACTGCAATCTTAACTCTCAAAAAGGTAAGCTAAAGTCGTAACGTCAAAGTGAAGTTAGTAGCCTCTTCTTTGTCGTTTTGTCAGTGAGGGAATTGAAATCCCGAAAACACTCGATCCTATTTCTATTTCTAACTACAAGTTAATTCAAACTAGAGAATTGCAACCAGCCGGGCTGGATTGGATGGAGATGTTCTATCACACGCAAAGTGTTTCACAATTTAAGATATGACAATTTTACCAGTACCTCATACTAGAAAAAACTCTAGTAAGAGAACTGCGGAGAGAAAAACAGCATTTTTGGCAACGTATGCCCCGGCATTGCATGGCAACACGTCCAATGTTATAAGGATAGAAAATTTTCGGTTGAATTCGTTTTTTGAAAGCTAAACGCGAATCCAATCGATCCAAAATGGAGTCTCCGCAGTTCTCTTTCTAGAGTTTTTCTACCTCATACCAGTCTTTCTTTGACACTGAAAAGAAACTTAACCCCAAAATAGAACTGCGACCTAAGGACGCTGAATCTAAGGGTATATCACTCTAGGAATGTATAACGAATTTGCATCAAATTAGAAAAAATCCATTTGATTTCCATTTTTGCATCGACTTGGCACTCCTTAGCAGAAAAGTTTATTCAACAAACGTGCTACGCTGATCCACTTTATTCGAGGTTTTGTTGAATGTAGAGCTAGTTTTTGTAGGGTTTTGACGTCTTACACGCAACGCAAAATGCATTATAAATTTATATTTTGATGGAAAGAATAAAATTTCGCTGATTTTAAAAATGCATCACGAGTGATCTACCCCTAGCGCTGAATCCCTCTGGATATAGACTCGCCATTTCCATCGTTTGTTTACGATTTATCTGTCAGTGTCATTCCAATCGAGCACGATACCTGTCAAAATCCCTCAATCCGAAGAAATCGCTCCGAATCCTTCTCGAACGAGGGCCATTGATAGATCTCGTGCTCGATTGAAATGACACCGTCAGATGAATGGCAAACAAACGATAGAGATGGCGAGTCTTTATCCAGAAGGGTTCAGCGTCGTTACTGCGACCAATAACAATACTTATGGGTGTGAATAACAAAATTAACGACGCCTTTTCCTTGGTAAACTACTCTCCTTCTGTTTCCTGTTGAAGGTTCCGTTTTTCTTTCCTCACTTCAATTCCACCTGAAAACATCCGGGAGGAAACCATAGGACATCGATTTTCTACCATTATATCGTTCGCTGTAGTCTCAACCTGGCCAGTGGTTCGTCGCTAGCAGCGACAACTGTGCCGTTTTCAGGAATCTTTCCCTCGACCATACGCATTCAGCACCGGTTGAGCGGAAGTACTGTTTTCGAGATTCAAAGCAAAAATCATATAGTATAACAACCATGGAGGTGTTAGAATTCGTACGCTTCGCCTGAATGTATGTACATATGGTATACATGCGACAGAAATGAAATAGAACACCGAGAGCACGTTTTTACTTCGTAGTAAGTCTTATCAAGTCGTGTGTTTCTTTTGTGCATCCTACAGAGGCCAGGGGAGAAGGAGCTTTTCTTTCCTACGACAACAACAACAACAACAACGGAACACAGTAGGCTGTGGCATGTGACGGTAGGTTGGTTTTCCTATCTGCCTGAACGCGTTCTCGTTTGCAGTTGAACTAATAGCAAAAGAAAGATGGACGGCCGACGCCTTGCTTGGGGATGATGGTTTTGAGCAGAGTTATTCAAGGAAGCGGAAGTCGGTATATAGCTGTCAAAAGCATAATGTGTTGTGTTTGTGTACTTGGCAGCGACGAGCAGTGACATGGTAATGTAGATATGTATTGTTAAAACCCGTGCTAGTGGAAGTTTTGCATCAACATTTTGCTGTCTTTTGTCAAGTGATTTTTTAATACGTGAGAAAATATAAGGATACATATTTACACATTCAATACACAACCTCGTTCTTTTCAAATCAGATGCGATGGAATGATGTTCTCAATATTTGTCGTCTTCCATGTGTGCTCGACGAAACTGGGCATTACGATGCTGGTGGAATAAATTGACGCCGCTTTCGTTCATACCAGAGGTCGGACTAGACATCACTGGGTAGTCCAGTCTCTGCGGGAAGGCATGCTACCACCAGGCTGTGACTAATCGATCTGCAGTGGCCGACAAGTTTATTGCTCACATTATTAGACCTTCTCAAAGGACTCTGTATTAACAAAATAATTATTATTTGCTGCAGTGCTGGGATGTTTTCACTTGCTAATTTAGTGTTTAACAATTTCTATTGTGGGTGTATTGTATCGCCTCTCGACTTGGCAGTACCATCATCTAAACAAAAAAGCGAATCCTGTTCCATCCAAGCAATCGTTAAATCGAAGTTTTCATTCCCGTTCTGAAAAAAAACAAACAATACACAAATCATCTACGCGGAAAATGGTGCCTGCCGCGAAATAAACTGCATTTCAAAGAACACTCGACAGTGAAAAAGAGCTACTTCCGAGCGTGAAGTGCGTATGAGTAGTAGTAGTAGTAGTAGTAGTAGTAGCAGCAGCAGCAGCAGCAGTGACAGGTCCGGGGTTAGTAAATAACTTGGAACATTTTTGCAAACTGGTGCAGAATGCCACTTAACACATAAATTGCGCTTTTCCCAGCAATTTCGTGCCATCCACTGATGGAGCGGAAAGGATGTGGTGAAGTCGATGTCGCTTCCTGCCCGCGGAACCGCTCGTAACGCGTGGAATGTGTTTATGGAATGGTAAGCTGGATGGAAGCAAGGTAAACTCCTTCAAACTCCAACAACGATGTGGTACAAACATCCTGGGTAAAAATGTATGTATGACCTAAGCTGGGCAGCGTGGAGTGGAGACATTCGGGCTAGGTTTGAGTTGTCGGGAAAGCTGAAGTATGGACAAGAACTAGGTCATGGGATGAATAATGCATATTTTAATCGTGCCGTAAAACGGTCTCTTGCTTTTTTTCCGACAGAAAGCATATTTTCTACTTATCGTGTATGTGCATTGCTCTTGTTGGTGTTAGTTCTGGGAATGAACCGATAATGGAAAGGGAACGGTAAATGTGCACACGGAGGCAGAAGTTGTTGTTGAAGTGTGTGACATGCGGATGGCATAAAATTGGAAAATAAAAGGAATTCTCGCTTGCCGAGGGGAAAATACTGTCTGGTTGGTGGACTTTTATGAAGAGCTCCTTCTCGAGTGCAGGGGTACTTGCACGGTTGAGAAATTTGCTGGCGCGTTCCATGGTTATTCCTGGAGTGTTGTTTGCTTTGGCCCAGTTCTGGAATATGGGCAAATGCACCTGAAATGAGTGTTACTCGATAAAAGTTCTTCGTTCCCACACTGTAAACTAGATTTTTGCGAGTCTTGAGCTTAACTTGAAACAAGGATCTGTTTCTGTGTCAACGGATCCATTGAACTCCATCGACCGAGAGTAAATATTTGCCTAGTTCTTCCTTATCGTGCCGGCCCGTATCCTATAAATTCCATTGCACATTTCATTGATTCTTGATTGGAACTGCTTCCGCACACAATACCATTTAATTTTATCTTCTCGAGATTCCTGCAGCAATAGAAAGAAGCAGCCAAAGCTGTCCATCTGTTCATTCTCGTCTCTCGGCAGTGGGGCTTTCCGCGAGGAAACTGAAACTTATATTATTACCGCATTCCACGTCGTGTACTTTTCCCATTTGGCAGAGTCTCACAGCCATAAAAAGAGTTACAATTTCTTAAGGGGTTAAAGAAGTTGGCTCACACACAGAGGAGACATCGGTCACGTGAGCTTTCGAGGAATTTCCTGTCCATTATCAGTGAGGCATTCTTTCGGCGAAAGTGTAAAAGTATGTTATGTCATCGTTTGATTAAATACCCTACCCAACCCTGATTACCATAAAATTTCCATCGATTGACGAGAACGGAACCAATCGATGATTTCGGGGCGCACTGGCGAATGGGAAAGACAACAGCGATCAAAGACTCATGAGAAATTGGGCAATATGGGGCTGTAGCCGATGATCGATTTGTTCCGTTTTCCATTCTATTCGTGCGAATATACGAAGGTGGTAGACTGTCTAAGGTCAATATAGCGAACCTGCTACATTCTTTGGAGAAAAATAAATTTGAAAGCAATTACGGTAATTACAATTACGAAAACGGTTCGGCAAATCACGAAACCGTGACTTTCGGTTACAGGATTACATTACACAAAAATGTTTTTGGTCTTATCTAAAATATTTTCTCGTTTGGGAATTTTCGCATAGTACCAGCCGTTGTCCCAATAGACGGCTTCGGTTCAATATTCTTCAGCAAACATGAACTACTGCGCTTACTACCGAGACATCACTCGATACCAGCCAGTCGTTTAAGTGCGCACACAAGATGTGTGACTTTTTGGATTTTAGTATCTAACTGGCACCAATTCGGTGCTGGTTACATTTGAAATTAAGTTGGTTTTAGTTTCTGGCAAGAAGAATCCAACATTCCGGGTATGATCCCGACATGACCCACCAATCTTTTTGTACAAATGAGCGTAAAAAGATGCTTTTATAATCTAGTGCTGATAAAGGTTTTTAACACATTCTCCGCACCACTTGTTTAGAAAACCGATTCACATTTTTCACTTTGCGCTGGGAAAATTGATGTCGAACAATATTCGTCATCAAAAACTCCGACTTTCCGTTTAAAAGCATACACATTGAATTCGGTCGGACCATATCTGATATTGTTTCGGATCAAAGCTAAGTATTCTAAAGATTTCGAAAGAACTGGCGCAGAAATATTCTCGAAAGATCCCCCCACTTAAGTTCAGAATTGTGACGTAACGTTACGCAAGAAAATAACGTTACTGGCAACAGGTCTTTTATGAAGGTCTATCGCATCTACATGCCCGTCCACCAAGTTGAGATCGACGGTGTGGTCACCGATTTGAGTTTGTTATGCAAAGAAGCATATTACTTTGAAAACATTCGAAAAATCATAGAAAATTTAGCTAAAAACTCTTTTGGCTCCACTGAAGAAAAAAAAGTTTAAAGGAGGGGTGGGGGGTTCTATGGGTTTCCGCGTAAAAAAACACTTTTTGCGAATTTTTTAGAACTTTTATTTATTTCGTCAATCAAATGTAGACTACATTATATAAATATTTATTGCTTATATACTATCCTGTAAACTATTTCTATGTACTATGATGCCGTAAAGAGTTGAAAAACTGTTTTAAACTTGTTCGGGGCATGGTAAGGTCAATACTTTCACAATGCTCGTTATACACAGCCATCATCTGGTTTAGTGGTCCGAATTTAGCATAGTCTGTACGGTGATGACCTATCGCGAACAAATTTCTATTGCGTAATTGACGAGTAGGAGCATATAAATTTAATTTTGACAAAATGTAAGATGAGTCAATACGCTGCATGACGATATCGTTTAGAAACGAGATCATAGCATAGTCCCGACGTTCTTTTAATGTTTGAATATCTATCAACATACAACGTGCTTCATAAGATGGAAGAGGGAATACTGTCCATCTTAACTTGCGTAATGCATATAATAGAAACTGTTTTTGGATTGATTCAATTCTCACTTCGTGTTTTTTTATGAATGGTGACCAAACAATACTACAATATTCTAAAATAGACCGAACATATGCTACGTAAAGAGTTTTAATTGTGTAAGGATCTTGAAAGTGATATCCGAAGCGTTTTATAAAATTAAGCATATTACTAGCTCTATGAACAATTGTGTTGTAATGTTCCACAAAGTTTAATTTTTTATCTAAGATAACTCCTAAATCTCTTATTTTATCGCATTTCTGAACGGTTTGATTACCTAATGTAATTGACACGGAAGCCGTGATTTGTTTTCTGCTAAAAGTCATGAGATTACATTTTTTAACATTTAACTCCAGTAAACATTTACAACACCATGTATAAAAGATTTGTGTTTCATCGTGAAAAACATTATAGTCATTATTATTTCTGATTTCTAAAAATAGCTTCATATCATCCGCATATATGAGAATATTAATGTTTTTTAAAATAAGAGAGATGTCGTTGACATATAAAATAAAAAGAAGAGGTCCTAAGTGTGAACCTTGCGGAACCCCCGAAGTAACTTTAATTATATCAGATTTCATCTCATAGAATTTTACTATTTGCTGACGATCTGTTAAATACGACTTAATCCAATTGAGGAGTCTCATCTCGATTCCCAATTTTTCAAGTTTGAATATTAACATGGGAATGTCCAGCTTATCGAAAGCTTTGCTGAAGTCAGTGTAAAGAGCTTCTATATGATTTCCTTTATCCATGGCATTTAACGAGTAATCAACAAATTCTAAAAGGTTTGTACTAGTTGAACGGCCTTTAAAAAACCCATGTTGTGAATTTGTTATTTTATGTTTGACTTGGTTGAAAATGGTTTGATTTATGATGGATTCGAAAAGTTTGGGAAAGCAAGACAGAATGGCAATTCCACGATAATTGCGAATATCAGATTTTTTACCCGATTTATAAATAGGTATTAAAAAAGATTTTTTCCAATCTTTTGGGAAAATACCAGATTCTAGTGACTTATTGAACAGCCAGAATAAAGGTGACGTAAGCTCAGTTGCTAAATTCTTTATGAAAGCAGGTGGAATTCCATCAGGTCCTGAGCCTTTAGTGGCATCTAGATCATTGAGACCAGACAAGATATCTTGAACATTAATGTGACTGACACCAACATCCCTTGAATAATCAGGAAAATAAGAAAAATATTCAAAGTCACGATCATTGTCTGAATAGTTAGAATAAGTTTCTTGAAAAAATGTTGCGAAGAGATTACAAATATCTTTTGAAGTTTCACCCTCTTTCCCATCTAAAGACATTTTTGATGGGAAGTTGCATGAATTCAACTTAGTTTTGATGTAATTAAAAAAGTTTTTTGGGCATGACTTGATCTCATTTTCAGTTTTTGCATTATATACAGTTAGTGCCGAAGAAATAGCCAAAGTTAGTTGGTCACGAATGTTAAGGTATTTTTCCAAATTATCCTGATTATTGTGTTTTCTGTAAATTTTGTGAGCTTTTTGCTTCCGATTTTTCAAATTAATAATTTCCTTGTTGAACCAAACTGGATTTTTGGATGCATGATTTCGTCGTTTTTTCGTGAGTGGAACTTCCTCCTGTATTATTTGCCATAAAATATTATAAAAGATCTCCACTCCACATTCAACGTTCACTTGATTCTTTAAAAGGGACTGCCAATTAGCACTGCTTAATTTATATTTAATATTTTCATAATTTGCTTTTCTATAATCGAAAACGTCCTCGAAGTCACAATCAATGAAATTATGATTCTTGTGCACAAAAATAGAGAATTCTATTGCTGTGTGAAACGTTTCATTTTTCCATAAGGGAGAATGAGATTCATCAACACAGAAATCTTCATTAATGTTTGTTAATAGCAGATCTAAATAACGATTGTGTTGATTTTTTATATGGTTTATTTGATTGAGTCCTAGCAATGCAATTTTCTCAAACATATATTGTAATGTTTCGTTATCACCAACGACAGGAAGTAGAATGCTCTCATTTTCAGAGTCAGGAATAAAATCTAAGTTGCGCTGAATAAAATCACCATAAATATGAACTTTGAATTCTGGAGGAAAATTAGAGATTATTTCTTCAGCTGCTTGAAAGAAAATCTCATATGTTGATTTGTAAGCTAGGTCCGGTGGAAAGTACACTGAGACAAAAATGTGGATTTCATCAGCGATATGTGCTTTAACCCATACATGTTCAAATTCTTTGAATTTTGGTGAGACAATAAGATCGGAATTAAATATAGATGAAACTGCGATGAGAACTCCTCCGCCTGACATTCTTTGGGTTAGTCGTAAATCACGATCATCTCTAAAAACATTATAGTCACTACCGAAAACCTCTTCACTTTTTATATCCTCATTCCAACTTGTTTCGGTACCTAGAATTATCGAAAATGAGGAGCCTAATATATTCTTATGGATTTCGTTCATCTTTACGGCGCTCCTCATTCTATTAAAATTTTGACAGTAAACCAAAATTTCAGTGGCTTTCGAAGAAGTTGGTTGTGATTCGTTATTCGTAAAAATATTGTTTAAAGCTATTGTACTGTTACCAGTTGCGTCATGCTTGACTATTTTTTTTTTTCGAAAATCGCGCGCGGCTTGAATTAAATTAATCAAATAAATACTTGTAGCGTAGCGCCGTTCAACTACGTCTACTACCGGTAACGGTCGACTAAGAACTTTGCGTGAAGCGAATTAATTAAAACTTTTCTACATTATAGTGTATCCTTTCAATAATTTGCTGTAATTTTTCTATGCTAAAATATCGACAAACGACTCGGTGGCGAAGCTTTTTGTAAAACGTCTCTGGAAAAACAATTTGCGGTGTTACTTGCCATTCAAAAACTACACAACGGATTTCTTTCAAACTTTACATGCACATTCTATGTAAAAAAAGACCTAACCCCTACGTTGAGTTCTACAAAAAGCTTAGTCACCGAGTCGTTTGTCGATATTTTTACATAGAAAAATTACCGCATGTTTTTGAAATGATACACTATAATGTACTAAACCGCCCATGATCGCAAATCAGTTCCATAAAGATAGGAAATCCCATAGAAAACGGGACAAATGTGCGATCATGGGCAGTAATGTTTAGATCAATTTGCTTCTACGTTATAAGTTCTACGAAAATCGCAAAAAACGTGTTTTTTCATGCTGAAACCCTTACCCCCCTTAAATTAAGCCTTGCGCGTGAAGAGCACAAAACCTATAACTAATTTAGTTATGGAATTGGCGTTTCGACTTCGTCTCTTCAGAATACGACACTAACTTAGTGACAGGACTAAGCCAGTCCTGTCACTAAATTAGGACAGGACTGGCTTAGTCCTCCTGATGTTCCGCAAGAAAAGGAGTTCTGATTGAACTGATGAGAACACAAATAATGTTTTCGTTTTTTGGAGCTAGCCTCAATTCGGCGTTATCTTAATTATTTCACAAAGTTATTGTCAGATTCTGTCGAAACGCAAATTTTTTATGTGAATGTTTCCACCAAAATGAGTACATTTATTAATTTTTCGTTGGATGTATGGCGAACCGACATAAAAACGGGATACGATCACCTTTAACGATATTTGAAATAGGACAGAGTATATTTAAACGGTGTCTACTTAATGGACGGCCCCCGACTCACAAACATTTCCATAAGCACCACGATGTCGCATCTAAGAGTATGCATAGATACAGAATTCATCACATTATGATCTTAAAGACATGTTTCCTTAGTAATTTTGACGGATGAAAACCCTGGTTTAGGTTTTAAAATATTTATGATTGAAATTGAATCTCAGTGCGTAAAGTTATGTTTAAAAATACACACCAATTTGCAATTAAAATTATACCGGACGTATTTTCTGTGCAGACCAGCATTCTATAGAAGTACGTTTACAAGATTTAGCTCCGCGCACCCCTGCTTTTGTGATTCACAAATTCATGTCTGCTGATTCCGTCATAGCTGATACTTGTAAAAACATTTGTGTTATTGTCTTGTTTCCTAACAACGTAGCAAAGCTGTTGACCCTAATTTGTATGCATTCCATCGGTTGAAAGCCGAGTAATTAATGAACTAGTGGTGCACCCTCCTTAATAGGATGAAAACAGGCACCTTACTCTAGTTTGTTAGCAATTGGTGTGGTTAGAGTGATAGTAGAAAATGTTCTGACCATGTCCGCTAAACTTCATTCAAAAATATCAGGATAATGCGTTGCTAAAGTGTAATGAAATGATAATATTATCCTAAAACGTTGAGCCATTCACATACCATTGTTTGGTACGTCCTATATTCATGTGACTCAATATGCGAATAACTTCCCAATGCAATGGCTCAATTCCGGTTAGTAGAGCTCTTACATTCGCAATAACTCTCGGCAGCCTTCAACTATAAGGCATCACTCCACTACCTTCTGTGCCCGTCCATCAGAGAAAAAGTAGAGTGTTGTGCCTATTGTAATGCTTTTCGTAAGATGTCCAATGATGTAGACTAGAGCACATGCTAACTTTATTTAACTCATCGGCTCAACTAGTAGGCCGAGTAATTATCAACGTACCTATGTTTAACATGGGTAAACCACCCTAGATACCATTGTTCTTCATTAACTGTAGCTACTGACTGTGACTGCACCGTCATCATCAGTTACCATTAGAGAAATATACTCCTCTCGGAAATGATAAATTTCCTGTTCCGTGTTCGTTCGAGGGGCAGCAGCAGCAGCAGTCCGTCCCACAGCCACGTTAGTCGTCTATTTTTAGGAAGGAAGAACCGGTTTCATTCCAGTAAGTTTGGATCTGAATTGTAGTTCCTGCGGATCCATCCCTTTGCGCTTTAGTTGAACCCGACAAATAAAATCGATAACAGCTCCAAATGGAACCAGAGAAAAAGAAGAGAAAGAGAGAGCACTGCCATTGGGAGGAATGAATGTAGGATGAGTACGGTTTCGAAACTGACCAAACACAAGGAATAGCTAGCTACAAACGAACCAGGTATTCCATCGAGTTGGCCTTGTGAAAGTGCACTCTATGCTCGTCTTATCAGTCGTGGAAGGTTGACACATATACCGTTTCAGCAGCTCTGATTATTTGCTCAATTTTCCATCTAGTGCGGTGCGGAATTGGAATACAGTGCAAGCAAGGGTGGAATGGAAGGGATGCACTTATACACGCTAGTGACGATTGCAGTTCTAGTTTATATCCCCTCGTATCCTGTAATTCCCGACGCGTTTCGAGTTCGTGTCGTGACGTTAGTGGTAGTACTATGGCCTTCGCTATTTATATTGCTACTACTACTACTATCACTAACATCAATAGCAGCGTTAATAGTACTACCAACTGCAGGCACACCGGTTGGAGCAGCTATACACACTCGTTAGACCAGGACTGGCTTTTCCCATTAACATCAGTGGAAAACTTTCAAGGATCTTTATTAGAGTTTGAAGTCCCCGCAATATGCGCTCGCAATAGCGACTGCAATTGATAAAGACCGAATGGATTTTTCGATAAAACACCAGCATTCCAAGGGCTCCCATTCTTCTGGTTATGGCCGTGTGTCGCGTTGCCTTTCAGAGGCAAAGGCATGCGCTGCTGCACTATGTAGAGCTCTATGTTTTATAGGGCGGAGGACAGCCAAAACTGTTCCCCCGCATCGTTTTTTTGCCTTTCTCATATAAAGAAAGGCTATGCAATCACTGTAAAAATCGACTTTTTAACCGAGGCCCGGAGGGCCGAGTATCATACACCATTCGATTCAGTTCGTCGAAATCGGCAAATGTCTGTGTGTGTATGTATGTGTGTGTATGTGTGTGTGTATGTGTGTGTGTCATTTAAACTCACACAATTTTCTCAGAGATGGCTGAACCGATTTTCGCAAACTTAGTTTCATCTGAAAGGTATAACGCTCCCATAAGCTGCTATTGAATTTTTAGTTGATCCGACTTCCGGTTCCGGAGTTACGGGTTGAAGAGTGCGGTCACACAGCAAATTCCCATATAAACTGGTACCACCATAATGTTCAAATGATGTAAAACATATTAAAATTGATGTAACATTACTCTAGTTTGCGGGTCTGGATCACTAATGATCAATCAAAGCAGCTTTGACCACATTGGCCACCTATGACGGTTCATGACGCCCTCGGGGAACCCGCCAAGTTCCTAAGCTAATATCACATCCATTCCACAACGAATTCTCTACCGATTTTTACGAACTTAATTTCAAATGAAAGATACAGTAATGCCATTGATTGCTGCTGAATTTCATTCGGTTCTGACTCTTGCTTCCGGAGTTACAGGGGTGTTAGTAAGGATACACTGGAATTTCCCATATAAATCGGTACAATCGTAATACCTCAGAGGCTAAAAACTATTGAAATGGTCACCAAATTACTTCTAATCGTAGATCTAGATCACTGATTGCCAATCAAACATTCTTTGAATATATTGTCCACTATCGACGATTCCGGAATTCCGGGCATATTCCACAATTAAAGTCACATCGGTTCATCGGTGATGACTGAGCCGTTTTTCTCAAACCAAGTCTCAAATGGAAGGCAGAATATGCAGTTGCGTATTGCGTTGCCGCCCCCCCCCCCGTCTTGCCCTTACACCTCCCTCCTTCATCACTCCCCTCCCCTTGGACCACCCTCACGCCCAGATTTCCTTCATCCACCCCGTATACCGAAATAAGATGAAGGATTTCTGACGCATCCTCCACACCCACTCTACTAAACCCCCATTCCCTACACGTTCAAACGCATTCCACCAACCTTTGCAAATTATAATCACATGAAGATAACATTGAACTCATGCTTATTAAGCTAATTAAATATTATTCTTATATAGAAAGGTTATGCAATTGCTCCAAAAACCGACTTTCTAACCGAGGCCCGGAGGGCCGAGTCTCATATAACATTCGACTCAGTTCGCCGAGATCGCAAAATATCTGTGTGTATGTATGTGTGTATGTGTATGTGTGTATGTATGTGTGTGTATGTGCGGATTTGTTAACAAAATGTCCACATCGGTTACTCGGAGATGGCTGAACCGATTTTTACAAACTAAGATTCAAATGAAAGGTATAATATTCCCATAGGTTGCTATTGAATTTCATTTTCAACCGACATCTTGTTCCGAATTACGAGTTGAAGAGTATGGTTACAAAACAAAATTTGTTGATTTTTCCAAATCGGTTTCTCGGAATTTTCTGAACCGATTTTGACAAACTTAATTTTAAATGAAAGGTCCATCAGCTGCTGTTGAATTTTGTGTGGATCCGAGTTCTGGTTCCTGAATTACAGGGTGATACGTACGATCACGCAGCAAATCCCGATTCTAACGAATTCTGCGATGAATGTAAAAAGGTGATTTTTTTTTTCCAAAATGTAAACACAACTGTTGAATTTGTAGATCTAGGTCCCCAACAGTCATTCAAAGTCTCTTTGGCCACACTGGCCACCATCGACGGATCCGGAAGCATCCAAAGTCAGAATAACGGTTATATTGGTTTCTCGAAAATGGCTAGATTTGCTCAACTTAGTCTCAAATGAAAGGTGTTGCGTCCCCAGAAACTGATATTAAATTCCATCTCCATCCGACTTCCAGCACCGGAGTTACGGGTTGTGGAGGTCGATCACATAGAAAACTCCGATTCAAACCGATACCGCGATGAATGCAAAAAGGTGCTCTTATATATACTTACCAAGTGTAATAAGAATGAAAGACATTTCCATAATGTTATATTGTACGAACCAGCTATTAAATCATAGTTTGGAGAAATGAGAAAGGCACAATTGCACCTCTAGGTGGATTAAAACAGGTTTTTTATTGCTTGCCTGCTGAAATTCCCATGCGCTTGGGAGATGCTATTGCTGGTCGGGTTCGCGATGGGGGGGGTCCCTCACAAAACTCCGACATATGTGCTTTTTACAGGTACAAATGAAGGAAAATTTTACAACGGTCAGAGTATGTAGGTTGCGCAGGTATCTAACGTCCCATGTTGCGTTCGATCAATGTTGTTAGGTAGGATAATGTGAAACATTTTACTCGAAAGAAACGCATCATATAAAAGCTAGCAAACGTCAACTCAATTAAACATGCATCCGCATAATGTACATAAAGAATATACTGTTCCCATTTCTGCCGGGAATCGAGATTCATGGTCATCTGTTTTGAATCAATAAAGCAACGATAATATGTTACCATTTGGACCCTTTACCCCATACACCAGTGCAAACTATCCCAGTCAAAAAGGGCAAGTTGCTGGCTAACGGGGGGTTATTTGCCAACTCGGATGCGCTAATTGCCCTTCAATTTGCCAGCAAATTACTGGCAATTAGGGGCTATTTAAAATGCAACATTTGGGCGATTTGCCGCTGTTATTTTTTTGCCGCCCAACCCGCCCTTTAATCGCTCCCAAATCGCCCACGGAACGCGCAATTTAATCGCCCTTAAATGTCTAATATGAAAATTACAAATAATACTTATTTTCGGATTCATTATCTACTCACATATACTTACCAGTATGCTAGTTAATCACCACCAACTTATAGGAAGAATCAAAGGTGAAATTGGTATTGCACACCAAAACTTATTACAATCTGACGTTTATTAAGACTTTAGGTCAGAGATCTTGTTCCACTATACTTACACACGATTCCACAATTTTCTACATTCGTTGGCTAAATAAAGTGCACTAGACAAACAAAATACAAGTGAGAACACACCAATTGTTTAAAAAAAACAATTTTAAGCTTAAGCCAAACAAGAACCGCCATGTTTGAAAAACGCAAAAAACGCAACCAAGTCCATTTCAGCCGCCAGAAAATTTGTCTAAGTATGGAAATTGCCTTTAAATCGCATTCGCAAATTGCATTTGTTCCTAGGGGCAATTAGCACAGGCGGGTTGAGTCAAACGTCAAACTTTTCAAATCGCCTGACCATGTTCGTCCGCATTTTTTTTTTTTTGAAAAGGATGAGAGTGAGACACAAGCAAAATAGTTTGTCATACTGTGGTTCGGTACGAACGTGTGCAGATAATAATGATGTCATAATATAGATTGGCGTAAAACAGTTAGAAAGAAGTATTGAAACTGTACACGATATGTGTCTTGGATAGTAATATATATAACGTTTCGTTTTGTATATAAGTATTCGACGTGATAGCTAATATAATTAGAAGGGAAATATAAGGAAAGCATAAGTAAATTTTATCTAAACAGTCTAAATAAATAACAATTGGTAACATGTAACACAAAAAAAACAAATTACACACATGTTAGGAAAAACAGAAAACGCTCGGGAGTGGAAAACTATGAGAAAGTAGGAAAATTACGAGCGAGAGGGTTGTCAAAATAGAAGAAGCAAATCACTTTGGGGTGGAGTTAGATAGACAGACTGGATTGAAGTTAGGAAAAAGTCAAGGATGCTAGAAAGTGTGATTATTGAAATAGACAAAATGATTATTAGAAGAGGAGTGATATAAATCCTAATTGCGGAATAACGTGATAGAATCAGTGAGGAAATTAAATGCCCAGAATACCCGGTAGCAAGTATTCCCCTCGGCATGATACTGTACCTTGATGTGGTCCGGGGGCTTTTCCACCAAAGCAGTATTACAGTGATTATATCACATAAACTTGGGATACGATTATTTTCTTTTTAGTTAAGCTACATTGTGATCAATTTTAGTACTTAACTTGGCGACCTTTATTATCCACTGCCATGGTCAAATAATATACAATGTGGGTTTAGGGCCCAATTCTCAGTACTAATGTATGTCTTTCATGTGATGATCATAAATTCAGCTGTATCTTGTACCTATCTAATCTATTACATCTCTCATATATTGTCCTTTATTTCTTCTTTTCGAGTCCTATACTGCCATTCTACACCCGCCTTCAGCTGGGTCAGCAAAGATGGTGATAGTGAACGTCTTAACACTCACACATTCTCAAACGCGGTCTCAAGCATGAACCTATAAAAAAGCCCCCGCGCGCGGTTACGTATCGATCACGTCCGGAAGTCTATCCTTGATCCTAGAAGCCTAGGTCCACGCCTTCAGCTGGACCAATTAAGAAAATACGCTCATACCTATTAGACAACACGTCTCAT
Organism: Topomyia yanbarensis; assembly: GCF_030247195.1. NCBI lineage: Eukaryota > Metazoa > Arthropoda > Insecta > Diptera > Culicidae > Topomyia > Topomyia yanbarensis. The sequence goes on along the minus strand of NC_080670.1, from coordinate 9,173,858 downwards.
GGCGACATGACCGGGAACCCTATCGATATAAACGATCCCACTCTCTGCCAGAATTCTAACCGCGCACCGAAAATTTAATATCAGACTCACGGTTCGCGCGAATATTCAAGAACACACATTACAAAATCACGTCAGCGCACAAACGTTAGAGCCCCTCGCGATTTTCCAAGCAACCTACGCCCACGAACTCGCAAACATGATTACACCCCAGTGATAAGGTGAAAATCTCAGCACTCATAAACTTAGCAATACGATCTCAAGCGTCAACCTACAAACTCCCGCGCTCGCGCCATCATGCATCGGGATCGTCCGGAAGTCTCTATCCTCGGTACCAACAATCTAGGTCCTTGTTAATTAATAAAAAAAATAATAAAATTGAAAAATAACTCCCATATCCACTAGACAAAACGTTCCATGGCGACATGACCGGAAACTCTAGTGATATGGGGTAACTCTCTCCCTGTCAGAATGTGATCCGTACACCGAAAGCTAAAGATCAGAATGACGGTCCGCGAATATATGAATGGCCGCAGGGTTTCAAAATCGAATTTATATACGCGAAGTCACATACGCGCGAGCACACGCGACAAACACGTCAACATACGAACGCTTAAGCCCTTCGCGATCATCTACGCACACCTATGCCCGAGATCGCGTAAACTTGATAACACTTCGGCAATTGTGTGAACCTTTTAGTACTTACGACGTTACAAACGCGGTCTCAAACGCGAACCCGCCAACGCGCGCGATCATGAATCGGTCACGTCCGGAAATCTTTAGCATTCATTCTAGCAATTTAGGTCCATACATTCAGTTGGACCAATCAAAAAAATAAATAAATAAAGCTCATATCCACTAGATCACGCGTTCTACGGCGACATGAATGGGAATTCTAATGATATGTAAGAACCCACCTTCTTTTGGAATCTGAACCGTACACCAAAAATCAAAAACTAAGTATCAGATTCACGGTCCGCGCGCGATCATTCTAGAACACACGCGAATATGCGAAAGGCACACGGTTATGAAATAGAATGTATACACGCGAAGTTCATACACGTTAGCACACGCGACATACAAACGCGCACGCGACATACAAACGCACACGCGACATACAAACGCACACGCGATCAAGCACGTTAACGTACAAATCTTCGAGCCCTTCGCGATGATACACGCGATCGCGAGTCCCTACACCCGCACATACCTGAACCGTACAATGAATATCACATTCAGAATCACGGCCCGCTACAATTGGCCTATTGCAGTGTTTTATTGGGCGACATTGCCTGTCTCGTCTGCAAATTGTAGTATGTGATTCTGACGGGGAGCCCTTCCGAGAACCTAGCTCTACAGCTCCAGTAGGACAACTCTCGAAAAAAAAAAAAAAAAAAAAAAGAATACCCGGTAGCAAGTATTCATGCCTTCCTCGCTCGCCTACATTATTCACTCGCAGGACCCATTTTATTTGCTCCTAAAACCATCGTAGTGGCATCAACGGCCCGGCGTTGATAGTCGCAAAGAGGTGCCGTCGAGAAATCCAAATCAGCCATGAGGCTCCACAAAGATCTCCGAACCGTCCGCCAGTAGCTGAAACTAGCAACGAGGTGTAAGAGTGCCCCTGAATCGCCGTTCTGTTGCCGAAGATCAGCCGTAAGGAACAACAGTGCTCGCCTATCGACGTAAAGTGGTCACATCGGACCCAGCCACCCAACAGCCCCGGTGTATCATCGCAGCAGCTTTCCTGTCGTAGTAACAATCCATCGACATAGCAGCCGACCGTTTCACTATTTGTCCCAGCGTTCGCCGGTCGGTCCCCTACGCACCTACACTCACACACAGAAATTGTAAGCTTCAATAAATAAATAAAAAACTGAAATGATCGTTGTTGCGTTTAAAGTGGGTAAAGGGTAAATATAAGTGCAATAATGAGGTATCAGATGGCACAGTGTAGCACGCAATCAAATTAGACGCACTCAAAAAAATATCGCAAGTTATGTGAATAGTTATGTGAATATTTTTAACCCTACTTTTCATGTAAATGTTACATGGCTATCAACTAATTTGTAGTTATTATCCTATTCCGGAAAAGTTATGTTGATAACAAGTTGATTAGTATCGAATCTACTTTCTACTTCTGCCGCAGTCAGACGTACAATCGAGTCAAGTGAACAACAGGCCTCTCGATCTAGTGCGCATTGTCTCAAGAACAAAGGAAACATCGGATTATTCTTGTCATCATGAGTAAAGTTGACGAAAAAGCTCTACTCCAACCCGCAGCGTTGGGTCGTTAACTTAAAATTTGTTTAAAACGACCGAGTTTTAGTGAAGTGGGATACCTTCTGAAGGTAAAAATGCAACTTAGGCTTGCGGAAGTCTTGTACCTTCAGTATCATAATCTTCGCAATGCAGTGTTAATATCATTCAACACGTTTGCACAAGCCGAGCCCTCCTGAACCAATTGCGAAATGCATGTCGCAATACGGAGAAGTAGAATCCATTACACCTGATACTTGGCGAAATTTCTTCTCGGGTACTCCTAACAGCGTTTTTGTAGTGAGTATGCGGGTTGAAAGGCCTATACCCTCCTACTTGACAATAAAACTCAAAACTCACGGAGCTACAATTATGCAAACTACGCTATGCACCCATGAGGAGCAAACTCCTACGTGCAAGTATTGTAATCAGACAGCTCATCATGGACAACCTTGCGTGGAAGATGCAGAGAAAAATGCATATCAACCGATTGCCAACTCATCTACGGTTAACCAACCTAAAACAGAGTTTTCAATACCAATGCCTGAACCACAAACACTAGCCAAATTTGTGGCAGCTGTTCAGACCATAATGACAATCGCAATAGAATCATCCAGCACCCCAAAAGCAACTATAAACAACACCGACAACGAATGTAGTAACAATGACGACGGATTTACACGATCAACAATAAGTGCAAGAAGCAGGGGAGAACATCTGATCCCGAACACCAAGCCGGCTTCGACCGGGACGTGAAAAACAAGAAAGAATTAAATGATTCCCCTGACGCTGTTTGCCAACAGACCTCGCGAAAGAAGGTCTCCGCTCGCAATAAAAGTTGCGTGCATGAGATCCAATATTACTACAATAATTTTTGTTTGTGTTTTTTACATGTATTGTAAACATATAAAAGATCCACGGCTCCGTTAAGCTACCGCTATGAGCCGTGTCAAATAAACGAATTAAAAAAAGTTGATTAGTATGTTAATGTCTGATAGATGATACATTTATGCATAATAATTGCAGAATTCCTAACTTTCAAAAATGTATCCAGGGACAATAGTCTTGAATTAAAAAATGTTATCGAACACTTGGGTTAAGACGTGATGTTTCCATGTATTTTTACATAGTAACATTTAACGATTTATATTACAGCTTTATAATCTAGAGCAATATAAATTATCAATTTTGGAGGCTTTTTAAATAATTTCATTTTCGTTGTTCTACTCATAGTATATTCTCTAGTGATTCAAGCAGACCTACGAAATAATAGCTTGGTGTACTATACCGGCAACAGTTCAGCTTCCGTTCTTGTTGAATTGCAAGATGGTGAGCATTCTTTTGTCCGTAGTGTAATTACTGGAGTAGATCAGCTTCCGTCTGTTCATAACCTCGAAGAACTGTGAATGTTTAAATTTCAATAAATAAATAATTTTTAGAGAAGTCGATTTATTCTGATATCACCTCATGTAAAATTCATCCTACGAATACCATCAAGTGCCATCTTAGCCTTACCTGTATATACTACATTGGATGAGTTGGACAGTTGCGGGTAAGACGGTACAGGTGGCCACATTTTTTCCTATGTATGAGTGCGGCTGCCATTTTTTTTTGACGAAACAGGATATGAATGAGCAAAAACATAAACGACGTAGTGGGCGATTCTGTTGTCATACTTTTTTTCGGTTCGGTCATAATTATTTTTTGTCGGTAGTTTTGAGATAAGGGACCATTCATAAATTACGTAACGCAAAAATTTCCCAAAATTGACTCCCCCCTCCCCCCATGTAACAAATTGTCACAAATTTCTTTATCCCCCCCTCCCCTATTACGTAACAAATTCCCTGAAAATTTTTTTTTTCTTCGGTGAAAACATGTTACGTAACGATCTAGCTTATTCCCCCTCCCTCCTATGTCACAATATGTAACAACTTGTCGAACCCCCTCCCCCCCCCCTAAAAGCGTTACGTAATTTATGAATGGTCCCTAAAAATTGTTCCTAAGTGTTCGATTCGGAAGATCCGAGATGAAGCTTGGCTTTTTCTGTCTTTTTATCATGCGCCAACCAAGAAGGATACTCGTCCGGATGTTTATGTCTATTTCCAGTGGTTCGGGCACTTTGTTTATATTTACAAGTATTAAGATATCTGACGTTTAAAATACACACACTGAGGTCTTGCATTTTTATACTACCGCCCTCCCCTTGAGCCCAGAAGTGGTTTGTTTTCCTCCCAATTCGCCGAGTAAACGATTTGTTTTCCTCCCAATTTAAACGTCAAAACGGCACAATACCAATGCAGCTGGATAACTTTATAAAACTAATACATTCAAAAGTGACAAATGTTCCATCCTTCTTCATCTTGAGTCGCGGGTTAACGGCAACACTGGAATTGTTAAACGAAAAAACCGTAATTTTTTGAGTCGACTCAGTGCAGACGCGAATGTTTTGTAGCTCTGTACTGTACAGTTAGTGAAAGACATGTTTCGGCATTTTCACGTTCCCATCAACCGGAGCCGTTCGTGTTTTTAGTGAGCAAGAAACCGAACGTTTTTGGATCATCCAGCCCGACCGATTTCGCGGGTGAGGAAGAACAATTCCTTACGACGAGAACGCGAATAATTTATTTGGAATTTCAGTAAAGTGTATAAGGAATCTGGCACTCAAGTAATCGAAACGAATTTTCGGGGCAGAAAACAAAATCCGGGGTACAACCGGGGACAATACCCTACAGTAACAAAACCAGGATAAAAATATACACTAAATAGTGATGGCATACCTTTTTCTAGAAGTATGAACACTGATTATCGATAGACACCGATTGTATTTCTAAATCACGGAAGAAAATCTGCCCTAAAGAACAACTCATGAAATAAAGAATGTAAATGGTGTGATTTTTCATTCAAAACAGGTTATATGGATTCCTTTCATTTTGTTCGGTGTATTGAGTGATTTTTTGCCTACAAAATGAAAACTAGCGAAACCATCTGCTTATGCAAGATAGAGGGAGAACGAAATTTTTTTTGTGAAAATCTGTTTCAGTAACTACAGTAGAAGTTTACGATCTATACCTGTTAACCAGTTGGCAGTTGCGTCATTATCTACATTTCCGGCTGAGTTAATTGTTGCTATTATGAAAAATCACGACCTTTTTCCACGTTATCTATATTTACGAATTTGAATAGTTTAATTACACATTAGAGTCACAAGAAAAAAATTATTTTCATCGAGGCACCCCAGAGTCAATTCCTAGACCCACCAGGAGTTTATGCTCCGAATTTGAGTCAAATTGGACAAGTCTAGCTACCGGACCAATGTGTTCAAAGTTTGTATGATATTTTTCGACAATTTACATGGAGAAAGTACACTAAGTTGCATTTTAACCGCTACATGGCACTGTATGCATCAGTTTATCACTGCAAGTAAACATAAGAAAGATAATTTTACTGCCTACAACTTTATCGAAGGCTGCAAATCAATCCAACTTTCTCAGGATAAGTTAATTAGTAAATGTTTATGCTGATATCTCGGAAATATGTATGACGGTAGTCAGCTATTCTCGTCCGTATCCCTTATGACCTATTTGTATAAAGTCATTATTCAATAGTGCTATGTTTGAAACTGAATCTCCTTGGTTATGCAACTAATTTTATCCGTTCTTATTTTAATGCAAATAATTAAGCAGTCTTAATTTTATTGTATTCAGAATTGCACATATTTTGTTGTACGTAATTTTGAATGTTCTTTGATTTGATGGCATTGGAATGAAACATGCTTCCGCCGGTTGTTGCCAACTGAGCTGACATTTCTTTAGACGGATGAAACTAATTTATTTGATTGTTTAGTGTTTTTGACTAACTGGGCATTTAATGCGCGTGGAGAATACGCATGGTCTTGTCTGAGTGAATGATGACTTTTTAATTATATAAGAGTAGAGAATTGACAGTTCGCTAGAAGAATCTTAAACCACTTACTAATTGGTCATATCAGCACACAGAACAAATGTTTTGTTGTCATATTCATTGGTTTACTTTTAGTCCACTAATCATCAATCAATTATATTATTTATTCTTATAGCATTTAGTGCTTTCATATGCTATGGAGCAGTACATGAATTGTAGTATCATGTTTAGCGTAATTCTTCATGAGTAAAAAATGTTATAGCTTGATTTTTAACGCAAAAAGTGACAAGTTAGTTTCTCTTCGCTCATTTTGTCTACAATCTTGTGCTAGTAATTAGCGTAAAAAACCGCGCATATGTTTTTGGTTGTATATTTGACATACAAAGTTAGTAGTTTCAGGTATTTCGGTAGTGCTTATTATATTATTATAATAATACCAAAGTTTATACACGATAAATAATTCTTGTATTACGAAATCTTCAATCACAAAGGTATTTCAACAAATATTTAAAAGTAATCGCTTTTTATTGTATTGAATTGTTTTCGAAATGTGTTTCGCTGGAATGAAAAAGCACGGAATAATAAAATCGAACACCTGCCGATTCATTCAATTAAACATAAGCAACACTCCCGACTGTCGGCTGTCCGGCCCTGAAGTCTCTTTTTTACAAACCGAACATTACAAAATTAATTCAACAACCGATAAATCCACCATAAATTCTCGATAGTTGGCTGCCCAAAGCAATCAACACGTGATAACACTTATGTGGTTGCATAGATCGTATCACCTTTAAAGATGAATCCATATTTGTTTAACTCTACCTCATCCTATTAATAAAGACTCCTTCCCGTGGCAAACGTCGAGATGCAGAGGTATACACGGTCTCCATAACAACGTTTATTACACTAACTTTCCTTTCCTTCCCCGATGTCTGTAAGGATGTGGCCGGTACCGTTATTGGCATTTCAAAGTATAGAACTCTCGAAACGTGCACATTTACGATGGATAGCTACTCCCCGGCTCCATTCGTTGATTCTCTGGGCAATTTCGCTTGTACTGGTCAATCACGAATTATACGGACATCATGCTCATATTGATATCTCGGAAATGTGTCATTTGTTTGCTGATTTTCAGCGAAATATTTCCCGTGTCTAAGTAAACAATCTTTCTCGGAGATCTCAGCGAAAAATGAATTAGCCGAGTACTCAGCTGTTCAAATTTCGTCAAAAGTTGCAAAAAATGCTGAAATTCGGCAGAAAATTATACGTGTATTTGATGTAAAAGCATATTCATTGTGCTGGAAAAATAATCGTTGACTAAGCCGAGAAATACTTTAACAGACTTTCCAGCAGATCATCCCAGATAATAAAACCACATCAAACCCACCTCCACCTTATCGCGCTTACCCTTGTCAGAATGTTGCCCCACCTCGCGGTTTCCTCGGAAAGGTGTACACATTTATCTCTGTGTTACTGCGATTGTTATTTTTTACGAACCAACAGGAAGATGTGAAGAAGAAAACGACTTCATTCGCATTGGTTGGCGATGTGAATACTTAGTAATAGTAATAGTAAACCTATTCCCCATACTTATTTTCTCCACGTATATCGTTCTTCGTATCGTTTGTTTGGTTTTGTTTATGTTACGTTACTGTCGTAATGATTAATATTCCGAAAGTAAGAAAACAAATGTCCCCACCGATCCATTTCCACATCTTGGTCCAACACGGCTTATTTCGATTCGCTTGTGTCGTCACCGAAGGATAGTAGACCGGGCGAGAGACTACGAGAGATGATGAGGTTCCTTCTGTTGCAAAAATTAACCAGTTGCAACCAAAAATAGCAATGCCAAAGAATTTAGTCCCTCGAGCGTTCAACATTTTTCCACCCACATTTAATCTAAGATGAGTTGAGACGTAGCCTCAGAACCACCTACCAGAAGGTCAAGCCATAAAGAAGGGTAAGCAAGACAACGAACCTGACAGATAGCAAATTTGCGGTTCCCTGTAAACTGTCTTGTTCGTAATGTTGTCCGGGAGCGGTTGTTTTATCGCTTTAAATAAGCACTTGTTGTTTGTTTGTTCTGTCTTGTCGCGGTTGCTGCGACTGCGGTAAACCAGGCAACATCAGCCACAGCATGCTTTGATGATTATTTGTGTGTTTCATTTGTCGTTTGTTTAAAACCGCGGGAGGATTGTGGTTTTGTTTCTTCGGTCCTGAGAACGAGTTACGATTTATGGTCGTTTGTTTCGTTCGTGGGATTAGTACCTATGATATTTGTAATGTTAATTGGCTCAACTATTAGCCGCTAATCACGTAGATCGGTTTTGCTTTTAAGGGCTATTTGTCGAAAAGTAATGTTATTATTTATTACCCACTTCATGCCAATTTTGTAATAACAACAACGTTTATAGACGGTCGTAACTTCAAGGTTATAAAGATTTTATTTGCAATAATTAGGTTATTAGTATTAGTAGTCATGGACGGCTCCAGCGCAATGACAAGTCGCGTATATGGGAATGGCTCTCACCATTAATTGTATTTTTATTTTATACATGTTGTAGATATATGAAATCCCACGGCTCTGTGAAGCTAACGCCTTGACCAGTGTCAAAATGTAACGTGGCGTTGCGCGATTTGACCGCTCATTTGGTATGTTCTACTGTTTTCGCAGGGTGTGGTTCGTTGGCTTACCACTGAACCCACGTCAGTTGACAATTCTACCAAGAAACGTTACAAGAGACTAACAAAAATATCAGCTGATCACAAAAGTTTTATGGAAAGCTACAGCAATTTAAAACGGGTAAAACCAAACCCAGTATACCGGAGGGCACACAAATAATTCAAGAGTGCTGATTCAAATGGACCTTAGTGACAAATGTAAACAAACTGAGTTATTTGCAGCACAGCATGTGATTACAACATAGCTAACGAATACCGAAAACCAGGATTCATTATACACAGTATTTATCAAAATAACAAGCATTATATAAAAAGTCGCAAAGTTTTCATGATCATATTTTGAAATTTTGCACTTGAGACCTTTTAAAATAAAAGGACCTATGCGCGAAATATTTCAAAACCTCTGCAACTGTTCATAGGCGCCATGCAAAAACGACGCAAGATTCATTTCATTCCATGTTTTCCCCACTGCACATAGGTACCTAGTAAAAACGTCCTAAGCATCAAAATAAAAGAAATTATTTTCTTCTGTTCATGCGACTTATTTTCGAAGTTGAATTTAATAAGTAAAATAAATTAAATGATAATTGGTAAGCTTAGTTATTCTAAAGTAACATGCCATTCGTTGGTTTTAACCACTTCCAGCCAATGATTTGTTAATATAAACTAAAGTTTCCCGCATTTTTTTTTCTGCAAGACTTCTGTTAAATCCAGTGCAACTATTTACCATAGTAATGAAGAACATTCGTATTCCGGTGCTCATTTTGTCGAAAACTTTGAAGAAATTCAATATTCGTCGTAAGAGCTACCTTTGCTGAAAAAAGCCGTATGTGCAGCGTCGTATGATTCTTGGGCCCGAAAAGAAGACCTATGTGAAAGGTCCTATAATTTTCAAAAGGACGCATCATTCTAAAGCGCTTAAAAACTACATTAGCACTAAACATTTCATGTTTTTAGCATTATTTACCTAAAGAGCATAGTCCTTAGACTATATTGGCATAATTGTTCCATCAAAACGCATATTTGTTCTCTAATAGGGATTTGTTTTAGGTCCATGAAACTTTAGCCTCGTTTTTCTCAGTTCGAGCTCAATGTCACTTAGGACCTTTTGAATAAGTACTCTTGAATTGCTCGAAAATTGTGCCAATCACGCATTACTCACAACCCAATTCCCCTAGTTTTTAGCAATTAAAACAGCAATCAATGATTTTCGTCTGCACGCCAACTTTGATGTAGCTTTGAATTAACATCCAAAGGGACCTCACTACAAAATGCATAACCTGCCAACATTTCTCATTCGCTGAGCAGCGGTACCATTTTGAAGAAGGGGAAAACTACTCAATCGTTTACTTGTGGTTGTAGTAGTAGTAGTAGTAGTAGTAGTATTAGCGGCAAACTATAGTACTAGTAAGTAGTAGCAGAAAGAATTCATGAACGAAAACGTCCTAGTGATGTACTGAACTGGCAGCATCAAACTTTCAGTGTCCTGCAGGAGTCTGCGCTATGGCGCGTTTGCTGAACGGGTTCTTCTCACCAACACAGATGCGCCACCAGGATACCGCTGCACACAAACACACCTGCGCACGTGGGAAAATTACCTCCTCACTAGTGTCGACCAGTCGGAGCTTCTCGGAAAATGGGGTGGGTGTTTAGTGTGTAGTACTAGAATTGGACTCTTCATTCTTTACGCACACTTCGTCGTCTGCCATCGCATCGTGTCGAAAAATCCAAGTAACCAGGATTGTGTCTTTCACTTGTTCTTGCAAACCACGAAATGGTCTGTTAAACCGAATGAAGTGAGCCGTGAGAAATGCAAGCAGCACTAGGTCGCTCACACTAATCGATCTCGAAGTGGATTGACGGTGGTTGGTGATGGTGAGATCCGTGCGGGGAGCAGAGTGCGAAATTAGCTTTCCTCGGTTCGCCTCGCAGGACAGCCTGCTAGAACAGAACCTTTGCTCGACTCTCTCGGATCGTTTTCGGTCTTTTCGGGTTCGGTTGTGCGGTCGAAAGAAGCGCCATATTTGTGTCCTCGTCATCGTCCCTTCTGCGGGAGTGTACCTCGGGTCGGTTAATAAAACGGCCAGTGCTAGTGGCAGCAGAACGAACGGGATCCAAGTAGCCAATCTCAGGATACATTTTTTTTCTTCATTTTCGGTAGTGCCAAATTTGAAGGTTAAGGTGCTGGCGAAAATTTTGCGTTTAGTAGTTAGCCTACTGATTTGGTTTGTGAAATGCAAAATGGAAAGAAATCAATTGTAATTTTTCTCTAGTACGTGTGCGGTGCATGTTGAAGTGGAACGTGATGTGCTTTCCAGTGGCAGCAGAAAAATCAGTGAAACCAATTAAATTGCCAATTTCGTGATAGTTCGAAACATATCAAATGAGCACAGTAGTAATTATTCGTCAGTTTGTAAAAGTTCACCGTCAATCATTGCTCAAATGTGTGACAGCACAAATACAGGGTGCTTTTTTAGCAGGAGTAGTAAGGTGAGAGCTTGACACTGTTCAAAGTGACATTGTCCCGAAAAAAATCCAAAGATTTTTTCCACAAGTAGAAGAAACAAAAATCATTAAAATGATTTTCCCACACACATTCTCCATGCCAGGCTCTTATACCCACTTGCTGTTGTAGGAATCCGAATCCAAGCATCCCCGAGCAAGAGTCTCTCCAGTGAGCCATAAATGAGTTTTTCTTGAACTTCCGCTCGCTTCCTGCCTATCTCTCCATCCGATGGATGGATTCGGCTCTTCCGTTGGAATACGTGCCCCATTAACCCATCCACCCTGTTTTCGTGCGCTTCGCTCTGAAGGACCCCGTAGAAGCAACGACAGGCGTCAGTGTTGCCATTAATTGATTTGTTTTATTATATGCAGTGTTCCTGAGATTAATATAGTCAAACATTTCGAGGATAACGATAGAGCAATTGTTAAATATGTAAGCTTTAGTTTTAGTCCGCTGCGTTGGTACTGCGTTTTGACGTTTGGGTTAAGAGGAAACCAAAACACCTCTGGGCTAAACACAGTGAAAACCCATTTTTATCAGCCCCTTGGTGAATTTTAGGCTGATAAAACGGGGACATTGACAAAATCGCTACATATTTTTCTTTCTGTTTAATAAACCGAAACTCTTATAATATTCTTCTTTAGTCCCTAGATACAGCCTCATAACCTTTTCTGATTATTTAAAACCTCCCTGACAGTGCAAAATTTAATCTAAATTTATATTTTTTCATAGTTCGGATCTCAAAGGTAAGAAAAATAGCCTCAAGAAAGGATTTACTCGAATTCAACTTGGTTCGTCTGCTGTAGCCCATCAAACAACCAACTATCAATTTTAGTATGAGACTGACGAAATCGGGTAAAAAAAATGATAAAATAGGGTCTTCACTGTACACTAGGAGTTTAAAAATGTTTTAACGTTATTCTTATGACATTTTTCTAGTTGCCAATTATTTAAATGAGGTCCTATTCTGTTGTCTGTACGAATTATAAGGCAGTCCCGATACATAAAACATAAAACATAAAACATAAAACATAAAACATAAAACATAAAACATAAAACATAAAACATAAAACATAAAACATAAAACATAAAACATAAAACATAAAACATAAAACATAAAACATAAAACATAAAACATAAAACATAAAACATAAAACATAAAACATAAAACATAAAACATAAAACATAAAACATAAAACATAAAACATAAAACATAAAACATAAAACATAAAACATAAAAGGGGAGGGTGTAGCGTAGTTGGTAAATCAATTGCCTTGCACGCAGCGCACCTGGGTTCGAGTCCCGACCCCGCACATAGGGTTAGAAATTTTTCATAAGAGATTTTCTAACCCGAAGAGGCGAATGACCTTAAGGTTAAAACCTCTATAATCGAAATAAAAAAAAATAAAACATAAAACATAAAACATAAAACATAAAACATAAAACATAAAACATAAAACATAAAACATAAAACATAAAACATAAAACATAAAACATAAAACATAAAACATAAAACATAAAACATAAAACATAAAACATAAAACATAAAACATAAAACATAAAACATAAAACATAAAACATAAAACATAAAACATAAAACATAAAACATAAAACATAAAACATAAAACATAAAACATAAAACATAAAACATAAAACATAAAACATAAAACATAAAACATAAAACATAAAACATAAAACATAAAACATAAAACATAAAACATAAAACATAAAACATAAAACATAAAACATAAAACATAAAACATAAAACATAAAACATAAAACATAAAACATAAAACATAAAACATAAAACATAAAACATAAAACATAAAACATAAAACATAAAACATAAAACATAAAACATAAAACATAAAACATAAAACATAAAACATAAAACATAAAACATAAAACATAAAACATAAAACATAAAACATAAAACATAAAACATAAAACATAAAACATAAAACATAAAACATAAAACATAAAACATAAAACATAAAACATAAAACATAAAACATAAAACATAAAACATAAAACATAAAACATAAAACATAAAACATAAAACATAAAACATAAAACATAAAACATAAAACATAAAACATAAAACATAAAACATAAAACATAAAACATAAAACATAAAACATAAAACATAAAACATAAAACATAAAACATAAAACATAAAACATAAAACATAAAACATAAAACATAAAACATAAAACATAAAACATAAAACATAAAACATAAAACATAAAACATAAAACATAAAACATAAAACATAAAACATAAAACATAAAACATAAAACATAAAACATAAAACATAAAACATAAAACATAAAACATAAAACATAAAACATAAAACATAAAACATAAAACATAAAACATAAAACATAAAACATAAAACATAAAACATAAAACATAAAACATAAAACATAAAACATAAAACATAAAACATAAAACATAAAACATAAAACATAAAACATAAAACATAAAACATAAAACATAAAACATAAAACATAAAACATAAAACATAAAACATAAAACATAAAACATAAAACATAAAACATAAAACATAAAACATAAAACATAAAACATAAAACATAAAACATAAAACATAAAACATAAAACATAAAACATAAAACATAAAACATAAAACATAAAACATAAAACATAAAACATAAAACATAAAACATAAAACATAAAACATAAAACATAAAACATAAAACATAAAACATAAAACATAAAACATAAAACATAAAACATAAAACATAAAACATAAAACATAAAACATAAAACATAAAACATAAAACATAAAACATAAAACATAAAACATAAAACATAAAACATAAAACATAAAACATAAAACATAAAACATAAAACATAAAACATAAAACATAAAACATAAAACATAAAACATAAAACATAAAACATAAAACATAAAACATAAAACATAAAACATAAAACATAAAACATAAAACATAAAACATAAAACATAAAACATAAAACATAAAACATAAAACATAAAACATAAAACATAAAACATAAAACATAAAACATAAAACATAAAACATAAAACATAAAACATAAAACATAAAACATAAAACATAAAACATAAAACATAAAACATAAAACATAAAACATAAAACATAAAACATAAAACATAAAACATAAAACATAAAACATAAAACATAAAACATAAAACATAAAACATAAAACATAAAACATAAAACATAAAACATAAAACATAAAACATAAAACATAAAACATAAAACATAAAACATAAAACATAAAACATAAAACATAAAACATAAAACATAAAACATAAAACATAAAACATAAAACATAAAACATAAAACATAAAACATAAAACATAAAACATAAAACATAAAACATAAAACATAAAACATAAAACATAAAACATAAAACATAAAACATAAAACATAAAACATAAAACATAAAACATAAAACATAAAACATAAAACATAAAACATAAAACATAAAACATAAAACATAAAACATAAAACATAAAACATAAAACATAAAACATAAAACATAAAACATAAAACATAAAACATAAAACATAAAACATAAAACATAAAACATAAAACATAAAACATAAAACATAAAACATAAAACATAAAACATAAAACATAAAACATAAAACATAAAACATAAAACATAAAACATAAAACATAAAACATAAAACATAAAACATAAAACATAAAACATAAAACATAAAACATAAAACATAAAACATAAAACATAAAACATAAAACATAAAACATAAAACATAAAACATAAAACATAAAACATAAAACATAAAACATAAAACATAAAACATAAAACATAAAACATAAAACATAAAACATAAAACATAAAACATAAAACATAAAACATAAAACATAAAACATAAAACATAAAACATAAAACATAAAACATAAAACATAAAACATAAAACATAAAACATAAAACATAAAACATAAAACATAAAACATAAAACATAAAACATAAAACATAAAACATAAAACATAAAACATAAAACATAAAACATAAAACATAAAACATAAAACATAAAACATAAAACATAAAACATAAAACATAAAACATAAAACATAAAACATAAAACATAAAACATAAAACATAAAACATAAAACATAAAACATAAAACATAAAACATAAAACATAAAACATAAAACATAAAACATAAAACATAAAACATAAAACATAAAACATAAAACATAAAACATAAAACATAAAACATAAAACATAAAACATAAAACATAAAACATAAAACATAAAACATAAAACATAAAACATAAAACATAAAACATAAAACATAAAACATAAAACATAAAACATAAAACATAAAACATAAAACATAAAACATAAAACATAAAACATAAAACATAAAACATAAAACATAAAACATAAAACATAAAACATAAAACATAAAACATAAAACATAAAACATAAAACATAAAACATAAAACATAAAACATAAAACATAAAACATAAAACATAAAACATAAAACATAAAACATAAAACATAAAACATAAAACATAAAACATAAAACATAAAACATAAAACATAAAACATAAAACATAAAACATAAAACATAAAACATAAAACATAAAACATAAAACATAAAACATAAAACATAAAACATAAAACATAAAACATAAAACATAAAACATAAAACATAAAACATAAAACATAAAACATAAAACATAAAACATAAAACATAAAACATAAAACATAAAACATAAAACATAAAACATAAAACATAAAACATAAAACATAAAACATAAAACATAAAACATAAAACATAAAACATAAAACATAAAACATAAAACATAAAACATAAAACATAAAACATAAAACATAAAACATAAAACATAAAACATAAAACATAAAACATAAAACATAAAACATAAAACATAAAACATAAAACATAAAACATAAAACATAAAACATAAAACATAAAACATAAAACATAAAACATAAAACATAAAACATAAAACATAAAACATAAAACATAAAACATAAAACATAAAACATAAAACATAAAACATAAAACATAAAACATAAAACATAAAACATAAAACATAAAACATAAAACATAAAACATAAAACATAAAACATAAAACATAAAACATAAAACATAAAACATAAAACATAAAACATAAAACATAAAACATAAAACATAAAACATAAAACATAAAACATAAAACATAAAACATAAAACATAAAACATAAAACATAAAACATAAAACATAAAACATAAAACATAAAACATAAAACATAAAACATAAAACATAAAACATAAAACATAAAACATAAAACATAAAACATAAAACATAAAACATAAAACATAAAACATAAAACATAAAACATAAAACATAAAACATAAAACATAAAACATAAAACATAAAACATAAAACATAAAACATAAAACATAAAACATAAAACATAAAACATAAAACATAAAACATAAAACATAAAACATAAAACATAAAACATAAAACATAAAACATAAAACATAAAACATAAAACATAAAACATAAAACATAAAACATAAAACATAAAACATAAAACATAAAACATAAAACATAAAACATAAAACATAAAACATAAAACATAAAACATAAAACATAAAACATAAAACATAAAACATAAAACATAAAACATAAAACATAAAACATAAAACATAAAACATAAAACATAAAACATAAAACATAAAACATAAAACATAAAACATAAAACATAAAACATAAAACATAAAACATAAAACATAAAACATAAAACATAAAACATAAAACATAAAACATAAAACATAAAACATAAAACATAAAACATAAAACATAAAACATAAAACATAAAACATAAAACATAAAACATAAAACATAAAACATAAAACATAAAACATAAAACATAAAACATAAAACATAAAACATAAAACATAAAACATAAAACATAAAACATAAAACATAAAACATAAAACATAAAACATAAAACATAAAACATAAAACATAAAACATAAAACATAAAACATAAAACATAAAACATAAAACATAAAACATAAAACATAAAACATAAAACATAAAACATAAAACATAAAACATAAAACATAAAACATAAAACATAAAACATAAAACATAAAACATAAAACATAAAACATAAAACATAAAACATAAAACATAAAACATAAAACATAAAACATAAAACATAAAACATAAAACATAAAACATAAAACATAAAACATAAAACATAAAACATAAAACATAAAACATAAAACATAAAACATAAAACATAAAACATAAAACATAAAACATAAAACATAAAACATAAAACATAAAACATAAAACATAAAACATAAAACATAAAACATAAAACATAAAACATAAAACATAAAACATAAAACATAAAACATAAAACATAAAACATAAAACATAAAACATAAAACATAAAACATAAAACATAAAACATAAAACATAAAACATAAAACATAAAACATAAAACATAAAACATAAAACATAAAACATAAAACATAAAACATAAAACATAAAACATAAAACATAAAACATAAAACATAAAACATAAAACATAAAACATAAAACATAAAACATAAAACATAAAACATAAAACATAAAACATAAAACATAAAACATAAAACATAAAACATAAAACATAAAACATAAAACATAAAACATAAAACATAAAACATAAAACATAAAACATAAAACATAAAACATAAAACATAAAACATAAAACATAAAACATAAAACATAAAACATAAAACATAAAACATAAAACATAAAACATAAAACATAAAACATAAAACATAAAACGTAAAACGTAAAACGTAAAACGTAAAACGTAAAACGTAAAACGTAAAACGTAAAACGTAAAACGTAAAACGTAAAACGTAAAACGTAAAACGTAAAACGTAAAACGTAAAACGTAAAACGTAAAACGTAAAACGTAAAACGTAAAACGTAAAACGTAAAACGTAAAACGTAAAACGTAAAACGTAAAACGTAAAACGTAAAACGTAAAACGTAAAACGTAAAACGTAAAACGTAAAACGTAAAACGTAAAACGTAAAACGTAAAACGTAAAACGTAAAACGTAAAACGTAAAACGTAAAACGTAAAACGTAAAACGTAAAACGTAAAACGTAAAACGTAAAACGTAAAACGTAAAACGTAAAACGTAAAACGTAAAACGTAAAACGTAAAACGTAAAACGTAAAACGTAAAACGTAAAACGTAAAACGTAAAACGTAAAACGTAAAACGTAAAACGTAAAACGTAAAACGTAAAACGTAAAACGTAAAACGTAAAACGTAAAACGTAAAACGTAAAACGTAAAACGTAAAACGTAAAACGTAAAACGTAAAACGTAAAACGTAAAACGTAAAACGTAAAACGTAAAACGTAAAACGTAAAACGTAAAACGTAAAACGTAAAACGTAAAACGTAAAACGTAAAACGTAAAACGTAAAACGTAAAACGTAAAACGTAAAACGTAAAACGTAAAACGTAAAACGTAAAACGTAAAACGTAAAACGTAAAACGTAAAACGTAAAACGTAAAACGTAAAACGTAAAACGTAAAACGTAAAACGTAAAACGTAAAACGTAAAACGTAAAACGTAAAACGTAAAACGTAAAACGTAAAACGTAAAACGTAAAACGTAAAACGTAAAACGTAAAACGTAAAACGTAAAACGTAAAACGTAAAACGTAAAACGTAAAACGTAAAACGTAAAACGTAAAACGTAAAACGTAAAACGTAAAACGTAAAACGTAAAACGTAAAACGTAAAACGTAAAACGTAAAACGTAAAACGTAAAACGTAAAACGTAAAACGTAAAACGTAAAACGTAAAACGTAAAACGTAAAACGTAAAACGTAAAACGTAAAACGTAAAACGTAAAACGTAAAACGTAAAACGTAAAACGTAAAACGTAAAACGTAAAACGTAAAACGTAAAACGTAAAACGTAAAACGTAAAACGTAAAACGTAAAACGTAAAACGTAAAACGTAAAACGTAAAACGTAAAACGTAAAACGTAAAACGTAAAACGTAAAACGTAAAACGTAAAACGTAAAACGTAAAACGTAAAACGTAAAACGTAAAACGTAAAACGTAAAACGTAAAACGTAAAACGTAAAACGTAAAACGTAAAACGTAAAACGTAAAACGTAAAACGTAAAACGTAAAACGTAAAACGTAAAACGTAAAACATAAAACATAAAACATAAAACGTAAAACGTAAAACGTAAAACATAAAACGTAAAACGTAAAACGTAAAACGTAAAACGTAAAACATAAAACAGGAAACAAAGCAGCTAGGAAACGTCGCACACCATCAATAAGGTAGCATGGAGAACTAATGTTAATTAAATATTAGAATTTTTGTTAGTGTCAATATATTGCTTATCGCGTCAGTGGCTGACGAGCGCTTGTACATAGGTGTTATAACAATGTGTTAGATTAATTATATTCATCATAACCAACCTTGGAATCATAGTGTGAATAAATGAGAAAGGTACAGTTGCACCACAAATTGAATTAAAACAGGTTTTATGTTTTTGTTTTTATGCTGGTTTTATGTTTTTGTTTTCATGTTTTTACGTTTTTTATGCGTAGAGGGTCTTTAAAAAAATGTTAAGGTAGCTGGTAATATGCAGGAACTCCAAAATTTTATGAAAAGTACATAGTATTAATTTCATCCTTTCTTTGCAATGCTAAAGTTAAATCTCGTACAATAAATGATCAATCATGTGCTGTGAAAAAATGTATTTATTACTTACCCTATGCTATATTTCTCCTTAGTGGAGAAAAAATTGGGTAAAAACTAATTTTTCTCCACTAAGGAGAAAATCATTTTGCGTGTTAAGGGCACTAAGCCAAACCAAATGTTCCAATTTCACTGGTTCTTATCATCTTAAAAATGAACTCCTTTTCTTGTGGGACATCACGCTTGACTAGGTGTTTGCTCAGGAACACTATTAGTGTCTTCGTTTTTGGAGCTAGCGTCAATCCGGCGCTAGCTTAGTCCTGTCACTAAGTTAGTGTCGGATTCTGATGAGACGAAGTCGAAACGTAAATTCCATAACGAACTGGTTTGTGGCATGATTTAAAACTAAAATATGTAGATAACTTATTTGCGATGTTCTTATTGTTGAGAATTTGAATAACAACCGCAAATAAATGATCTTCAGTTTTGTTTGTTGATAGTAAATAATCGAAAAACATTCCAGGCGTGAAAAATTTTCACCAAAAAGGGCATTTAGATTGGTATTTTATAAACTGTTATCCCTTGGAAAATGATCGCAATAAATATTACTTTTCATGCGCTTGATCGAAAATTATAGCAATCAGTTACGTAGGAAGAAAGTCACAAATGTTGACTTGTCACACAAGTCTACATAACGTCTTTGTTCTTGCATTAAAAAGAAGATCAAAACCACCTCAAAAAGATCAAATTTCGAAGCATTCCATCAATTCACGCCTTCGCAAAAGATGAAACTTCACATCTTCTCATTCTACAACACCACTGGCAACCAGTCCGCCCACCCGTTTCCCGTCCCACGGGCGGCGCCTACTCGGACTGCTGACTCACCCGCTCCGAAAGCGATGTAAAATGGTGAGTGGTGTTTTCAAAGTTCGTCCCATTGCATTATTAATACAAATTTCCCACACGGTTTCGCCTAACCGCATGGAGTAGGCTGCTGCTTCGCTGTCATCACTCGCCGTGAACTGTGTCAGTAGTATGTACAGAACACTCAACACCAACACACACACACACACACATACACACACTCAGACGTTCATAATCACGTGAGATGACACACACGTGACAGGACAGCGATGCGTATGCTGTTCTCCCCTGCTATCACTCACACTGGTGCTCGAAACGAGTGGGAAATTCGCGGGAAACCGCACGCATACTATGACCGAGCGGGTGGGTTTTTCATTCATATAGTAGATATGCGAAGGATGTGTTACTTTTACTGGTTTGACTTGACAGGGTTTTGGTTATTCTTGAATGTTCGACAATTTTCGCCTGCTGCTGCCGTTGCGGTGATCTAACTGATTGAGTCTGTTCGAGCGTGTGATTGTGTCAAATGAGAATCCCAAGCAGCATGTGCGTGTAGAGAGTGGGATGAGATGCCAATAACAAGAAGCAATAGACGGTGTTTCGCTCTCATTTTACGCTAGGCAGGTCATGGTTGGCTTTGACTATGACTGCATGGACTGGACCGCCGAGGTGGACCTTTCAGTGTTCTGAAAAGGGCAGGAAGGAAGTGAGCTTATTGAATTCAATGATTTGGAAGGGAAGTTGAAAATTGGGTTTTTTTTATATTGTGGGTCATTTGCTATAATGCTGTAGTTGAGGGACGCGTATGGACTACTCTTGTTGCAATGTTGACAGTGTCACCGTCTAGATCAAAATCAAGTAACAGAACTCTAAAGGAATGCGATGTCCGTAACAATTTGTGCTGTAAATCAAGCCTCGTAATTTTTTTTCTTGGTGGCTCCAATCTGTTCTTTATGCTGTTTGTTTTCGTTGCCATTGCTGTAGCGACTCGAGGCAGTTGACTTTGAAATTCTAACCATTTTGTTTGTGCTGTTTGAAATGCTTAGGGGTTCAAAGTAAAATAATATTTACGACTATGTAATATCAAAAACAATAACAACGAATCGCCAAACGTCGAAGACAATTATTATCGTCTCCTTCTCCCGGCGGTCACCCCGAATCGATCGCGGAATTTTTTCCCAAGTTAAATTTTTCTTAGGTAACCTGAATCATGTTTCAGCAATCCAAAACAAAAAAAACACTCCATTCTCGTTTTCCATCGCCCACTGCGCCTCTATGTTGCACGATATCAGGCAGGTACAAAACTCTTCTATTCTGCTCAAGTGTTAAGTCACGTGAGAAAATTACTCTTCACTTTCCCTCCGCTCGTTACCTATGGGATAAGGGTCGGTGGTTTGTTTTTCTTTTCTGCAGATGTCATGTCGACGATGGTTGGCGGGTTAGTAGTAGGGTGACGAGCCCATTTTCGCCATGTTTCTATTATCACGCTACCTATTTGAAGCCGTTGGTTAGAGCAGTGTCTGCCATCTTTGTTCAACGCATTTACTCAAATGGTAGCGCAACAATAGGGGCACTCGATTCGAGTTTTCGTTGCGCTCAAACACGAACATTTCACTGTTTTCGGCGCATTTGTGTTTTTATCTTGGTTCTTAACAACAAAGCAAAACTGTTGATGTCAATTTTTACGCATTGCATTCCTTGTAGGCCAAGAAATCAATGAATTAGTGAGACACCCTGCTTAGTATGGTGAAAATAGGCACTTCACCCTATATGTTTTTTTGTTCTCGCTCCGTGCTGTACTCTGGGTCGAGTAATTTTTCGGTTTGTTTTAGTTGCCCTGTCGTAAATGCTCCACTAGTGTATAGGTATATGTAGGTGTACCTACATAATAATCACTCGTCATCGCAGTAGGTCATGATGTGCCACCAAGTTCTGCCGGAATGCCCCGTCAGTGACAACGGGTGACGCGACGACGGTTGCTGGTGACAAATAAACGTGCCACTGCCAGTCTGTGACAAGTGGTGCACTTTAGTTGCCTACTCGCGGGCGGGTTGTCATACCAGGGAACTAAATAGGACGCGGGGAGGGTGGTATGTTGTCTGTCTTTTGAGAACATTTTTTTATTATCATTGGAAACTATCCGTCTGTTGTAAATCGTTTTCTGAGAAAGTAGAAATATTGTTATGTAACACGGAAATACCTCCCTTCATGTCCGGAATTTTTCCCTTTAAAAATCCACAACCGCTAATGGATATTGCTTTGTATTGAAAAGTTTAATTTTTAATGAACCACCGCACTCGACTCAGCGCAATTAGCGATTCAGTAGAAATATACGGCCACTTACTGACTAATGAGATTTATCAAAGCAAATCACATGAAAAGGGGAAACCTTTCCAGGAACAGATAATTATGCAGCCATTTGTGTATTACTGAGTTATCCTGTTTTGAAGGTTATTACATTCCTGTCACATTTTCAAAATTCTAATTGCATCGGTTTGTTGTTAACATTCAGATTATTTTTATCAATGAGAATAATTATAATTTGATCAATTTTCATTAGAAATATACTGCCCATAGAAGTATAAGAGTCCCATATTGAGAAAATAGCATGCCGAGAAAAACGCTGTTCAAGATTTACATTTTCATTAATCCTTATGGATGGGACAACCATGGTTTGGTATTTTTTTCTATATTTTTTAAACAAATCTGGTAATCTTATTTGTGCATTGTGATTCAGTGGTGATACAGAATACAATCCAACAGATAAGCTTTTATGGACAGTATATTGAATATTGAGTTTCTTGGCTCGGATTAATATTGTGAGTTTATATCTCCGTCTAAGGTGGCCTCATCAGATCAACTAAAGCTATATGTTACTTGGGGTTGCAATAAGACAGCGGATTGCAAAAGACCCAGAAATGGCAAGTGACTGTGTGGTTCAAAATATCACATTTCCCTATCGATAAATGACCGACGTGTTAACATACTCGTACTTTGTGAACCACTTGTCAGTTTGTAAGCAGAAATTCTTTACGTTGATTTATGGGATTCGATCGCAGTAGTCCTACGCGTTGGATGTGAAAATTTTTAGCTCCCGTCAAAATTATGCGAATCAGTGTCGATTTCGAAAAATTCCTCATATTACCTCGGGTATGAAAGGATCGCGCACGGAAGTGAAAACGATGTTATTGGCCAACGAAGAGTGTTTGACGCAGGTGCCTAAGCACCCGGACGTATTCCGATAATTATTGCAAGTGATTCACTGGTTCTTGCCCGGAAAAGGCAGACTTAGACATCAGTTCGTTAAAAGTTTAATAACTTCTTTTATCAAAACCGGATTGACTGTCTTCGATAAAGTTTTAGAACATTAAATTATTTTTCTTATTTTCACTTACAGTGATAATGCGATGCGTATAGTGCACCTAGCGGCGGAAATGCGAGCTAGTTGGATTTCTCCGTGTAAATTGTCGAAAAATCCCATACAAACTTCAGGCACGTTGGTCCGGTAACTAGGCTTGTCCGATTTGCTTCAAATTTGGAGCAAATATTCCTGGTGGGACTAGGAATCGACTCAAAGGCCAACAGAGGTGATTTTTTCTTATCACTCTAATGTACATGTACCATCAATAACAAAAAAAAAGTTTTTATGAAAGCAGTCATTATCTGGGGTCCATACTACTCGACTGGCGAGTGAATCTACTTTAACGTTGTTAGCATTTCTTGTTTAAAAATAAATACGGCCATAAATTTATCATCCCTGTGTAATTTCTTGTTTCTGTTTCTTTTTTGCTGCAAAGCCCAGTATTATAATTTGTTAGACAACAATCTACAATTCACCTTATTTTCTTCTTTTGAGGCCTCTGACATAGAGTGCTATTTTTTCGTAGAACTGACACGTAGAAGTTTGATTGTCCTAGGTGCAAAATGTGGTCTGAGCACGAGAGAAGTCATCCTTCAGTTACGAAAGATGGATTGCGTGTATCAGAAGTCAGATCGTAAAACTATACTTGCTTTTCTAGTACTTGAATGGGAAACAACGACTTCTGCATTAATTGTACAAATGAATTGTTTCAGTACAACTGTTTACCAATACGTTGCAATTGAATTCTGATAACTTGCCAAATAACTTCAACAACCTGTGACCTGTGTTTTTTTTTGGTCACAATAAATCCGTGGTCGCTGGGCCAGCTTGATATAGACCCCTTGAAAATTTTGTTATATTTGTAAATATTGTCAGTAAATGTCTAAATGTGAAATAAATGTCATAGCTTCCGTGTTTACATGTTTGAAGGATGTTTATTTCATGTTTAGTAGTCTTCGGTTGGTGCCCGTCAGTATTTATTCATTTATGTAGTTACTTGTTTATTTATTTATTTATTTATGTTATTTATTTATTTATTTACTTGTTATTTATTTATTTATTTACTGGTTATTTATTTATTTATTTGCTTGTTATTTATTTATTTATTTATTCCATATTTATTTATTTACACTATTTATTTACTCCATTGTTTATATTATGTGTCAGAGAGTTTATTTACATTTTTGTTCATTTGTTTATTTGGTGAAAAGTAAAATTATACAATGTAAAGGTTATGCATGCAACCAATCCGATCTAAAAATTCAGTTAAACTTTTTATCGGGGCACCAACCCATACATGTTTGTAAATAATGTTTTGCTTTTGCTACGCGATATACGAGAAGAGGTCATCGATCGCGAGTGGAGATGGTTTCCGGGGGCGCGGGGAAATAAAAAGGGCTTCCCGCGCCGAAAGCGGGATCAATCACTAAAGTTCGGTCCGTGGAGTGAAGAACCGCGGCAGCGTCGTCCCATCGCAATACCGGGACTGTGCGTTTCATCCGTTTTGTAGTTTGCGCAAAAAGTGGGATCAGACAGATCCGAAGAACGATCCCCCCGTTATTTTTCGGTACGGTTGAGGATCCTAGTATAGTGTTTTGCTGGCAAAGGCAAAAAAAACCACAAGCGACGCGAGTGCACTATTGGTCAAAAGATGCCACAATAGGTGTCGAAAAGTGCGCGAAAGTGTAGAGCCATTGTACCACTCCCGGACCATTATCGAAACGCAGGCCACACGTTACACGGCCGAGTTGCCGCCGCATCTGGATCCCGACCGACGGAAGCACCCGGTCTGAACACTCGTCTGCAGTTCCAGTACCAGTTCGTCGTCCCCGGAAACCCATCGAAGCAGCAAGTCGACCAACGTTCGTCCCGGCCGCAACGATTTTCTGTACGAAGTAATATACTATGCGCAAGTATTCTCAATTTTGTGTTTGTCGTAATAAAATGTAAGGTCTCGTCTATATAAGCTGTTTTGTATAATTAGTAACGTCCTTGAGGTGAATTAGTCCGCTATTTTGTGTTTAGAAGTGTTTACTTTGCCCAGAGACCACCGTATTTAGGGTTGATAGTCCGCCCAAGTGAAATTCTCCTGGAGACCGCAGAAAACGACCCAAATGCTCGTGTTGAAGTGTACCGTAAACCGTAGTTAAAGTGTGAGTCCGCGTAGAGTTCGTAAAGCAAATCGTAACAATTGGCGCCCAACGCAAAATCAAGAAAAGGTGATTTGCTTTCTAGACCAAAAGTAAATCCCCTTTTCGAACGGTCTCCCGGAGAAATTTCAGTCAACTTCAATTATCGCGAAGTCATCGGAGTGATAAGTGACAAAATTATTTCATTGAAAAGAGTGCTAGTGAATTTTCCGATTTTTGCGAGTGATGATAAACTGTACAATTGCACCATCGCTCACAGTAATAGAACGGAGTCACAAAGTAGAAAACTAGGTAGAAATTGTCTTCAAGTGATCAAAACAAAATGCGAAAACAGTGTTGAAACGGGTACGGTAGACCAGTGAATTGTCGCCACCAATTCATATTTGTTATGTATTATGTAAATTGTTATTTGTTGTTATGTAAATTAATGTTGTAATATTTTCAGTATAGGGTGAAGTGTCATATTGTTGGTAGTGTAATTTTTTTAATGTAATTTTTTTCGTCAAATCAGTATATTGAACAAAAATGGCTGCTAGCCGAATTACTTTTGATCAAGCAAGTGCAATGATTGATGAATGGTATTATGGGATGAGGGTTGATTATTTGCAAGATGACGAGCTCGACCATGAATTGGTGTCTCGTTCTGTTGTGTTGACCGGAGATCTCAGTTTGTCACGAAAGCGGAAATGGGTCCGAGACACACTGAAGTTGGAAAAAGAAGGACAAGTAGATGCCACTTACAGAGTTAAAGGCGATGAGGGTAGGGAAATGGCAATATGTGTTGATAAATTTTCGGAAATTAGGCAAATGTTGGAAAATAGTGATGAGGAGGCAATCAAAAACCAATCTTTGGCACGTTTATTGCACATTGGTAAACGTGTCTCTGTAATCCTGACTAATTCGCGAGGATCACCAAACTTACACAGTAATCTACAGAATATGCTGGTGGATTTGGTGGGAATGGTAGCGGGATTGCAAAATAAATCGGAAGCATTGGTTACGGGAACCGCAGGAACCGATGAAAATAATGGTGTTGTTATCCCTTCAAACCCGTATGATACAGTTAGCGATTCGGAAGGTCAAAATGATGAACCAGTACCGAGACCCCGCAGGTCCTTTCTTAGTATGGAGGATCTGGAGTGGATCCATTCTCTACAAGCCAGAATATTCGATTTAGAAGCCGAACTTAAAAAAATCAAAGAAGGAAAGAATGTAGGTACACAAACTCTTTCTGACCCTGATCTACCCCGTTCCAATTTTCAAAATTCAAATTCGTTTAATTCTCCATTGTACCCTCACATCCCTTCGCAAATAACTAGTTACAGAAATCAACAAAATACAAATAACCCTATCCATCATTCTCTTCATAATTCAGATTTTCCCATTTTCTCACAAACTTCCAATAGAAATTTGGGACCAGAACCATTACCGGATAGAATTCGATACCCACAGTACCAAACTGCACCGCAATATTCGCAGTCAGTCCATAATCCAACATCAATACAAAACCCAATTTTTCATAATCAGTACTCAGTTCCGTATCATCATCGACACACTTTGCCTGTTTCAAAATGGAACATTGGGAAGTACAGTGGAGATGATCAAGGTCTAAAGCTTAACGAGTTTCTAGAGCTCGTCCAAGCACTGAGTCATGCTGAGCAGATTTCAGAAAGAGAGTTGTTCGAATCAGCCATACACTTATTCACCGGGTCAGCCCTAAAGTGGTACATGACTCAAAGGTCCACGAACAGGCTTCTGAACTGGCAACACTTGGTGTTCGAACTTAGACGTACATACATGCATCCTGATTTGGACGCGCTTATAAAGATGAAAATCTATCAGCGACGTCAGCAGAAACACGAGTCTTTCCACGAATTTTATTTCGAAATGGAAAAACTGTTTCGCAGTATGAGCGAACAGATTCCAGATTACGAAAAAATCCAAATCTTACAGCAGAATATGCGCGTTGACTATAAGCGACAGTTAGCGTTCATTCCGATTGTAGATTTGCAGACACTTGTGGCCTCGGGACAGAAGTTAGATTCGTTGAACTTCTCGGCCTACAACAAAGTTTTCGGGACCGAGAAGACGGTGAATACCGTTGAAGTACAAGAGAAGAAAGGAAAGAAGAAGGAAAAGAATAACCAGTTACAATCTCAGCCACAAGTGTCTGACAGAACTACAGCAGCAGTTTCGCAACATCACAACCAAAATAGGAATAACAATACCCAGTCCTATACTCAAGATTCTTCGAATCGATCAGGTCCGTCTTCTGCTCAAAACAACCAGAGATTTTCGAATTCCCACCCACCTTCAGGACCGTCGCATACTTCAAACCAGCCACAAGCAGGGCCGTCTGCTACCTCAGCTCGTCCCCAACTTACCCTAGAGGAGGTTATAAACCGACATAACCCTCCACCGATAAACACCTGCTTCAATTGCGGTAGAGTTGGCCACCACATGGCAATGTGTGACAAGCAGCGCGGTATTCTTTGCGCGAACTGTGGCCTTCGTGGATTCCCCACAAATTTCTGCCCGTTTTGTCTAAAAAACGGATCTCGAGCGAACGAAAATCGCCGTCCGCAACCCCCGAACGCGTAAATGTTTCACAGTCTAGCTGGCGGAGTCCTCCACCTTTCTGGGAGCCCGCAGCCTCGAATTTGTACGAAAGGTCCGTCGATGTATGTCAAATTGTTTACCCATTCCCCAACGATAATCGACCCTACGCTCCTGTAAAAGTTTACGGGATGGCGATACGAGCCCTCCTTGATAGTGGAAGTAACCACACTCTCGTAAGCGAGAAGTTTTTCTCCCAGTTGAAAACCAAAAGGTTAAACCACCTGTCGAGGAATGTAGCGCTTCGCTCGGCCAGCGGTGACCCTCTTGAGATCAAAGGTCAAGCACAGTTACCCTTTCTTTTTCAAGGGCGTATTCGAATTGTCCCTACATTGGTTGTCGCGAATCTTTCAATTCCGTGTATTTGCGGTATGGACTTTTGGAGAAAGTTCCAAATACAACCGACGATGCCAACACTAGAGAACGGAAACGTTGCTCAGATCGACCAATCTCAGCCAGACTCGACTCTAACCGAGGAAGAAAGACTGAAGGTTGAGCGAATCAAGTCGATGTTTCTAGCGGCTGGTGACGGAGAGTTGACACTGACCACTGGCGCACAGCACCGTATCGTGCTGAAAGAGGAGTGGAGAGATAAGCCTCCAGTCCGCCAGTTTCCGTATGTCATGTCACCTAAAACACAAGGGCTGGTAGCAATCGAGCTCCAGAGATTGCTAGATAAGGGGATCTTGGAAAGAAGCAATTCTTCCTGGTCCTTGAACTGTGTCCCAGTGATTAAACCCAACAAAGTTCGGCTCTGTTTAGATGCGAGGAAAATAAACGAACGGACAGTGCGGGACGCCTATCCCTTGCCACACCCCGGTCGGATACTCGGTCAGTTGCCAAAAGCGAAGTACCTCTCTACGATTGACCTGTCAGAAGCCTTTCTGCAGGTGCCTCTCGAAGCGAGCTCGCGGAAGTATACGGCGTTCAGTGTACAGGGAAAGGGTCTATTTCAATACACCCGCATGCCGTTCGGGTTAATAAACAGTCCAGCAACGTTAGCCAGACTGATGGACACCGTTCTCGGTCATGGAGCGCTAGAGCCGTACGTTTTCGTTTACCTTGACGATATCGTCATTGTAACCGAAACGTTCGAGCAGCATATGCAACTTTTGCGAGAAGTTGCGAATCGGCTCAGGACTGCCAACCTCAGCATTAACTTGGACAAATCACGATTCGGGGTATCCGAGATTCCCTTCCTGGGATATCTTCTGAGTTCAGACGGATTGCGAGCAAATCCCGACAAAATCCGGCCAATTGTCGAGTACGAACGACCAAATACGATAACCAAGCTCAGAAGGTTCCTAGGAATGGCGAATTATTATCGGAGGTTCATACCGGACTTCAGCGGAGCAACAGCCGCCTTGTCAAATCTTCTTCAGACGAAGTCCAAGATGATCCAGTGGAACGATGCCGCTGAAGCTGCCTTCTGCGATATCAAAGAACGTCTGATCTCGTCGCCTATTCTGGGAAGTCCTGACTTTTCGCGAGAGTTTACGGTACAGACCGACGCTAGTGACGTTGCCGTTGCGGGAGTGTTAACCCAGGAACAGGACGGCCAAGAGCGCGTCATATCTTATTACTCGCACAAGTTAACGACTCCCCAGAAAAACTACCACGCGGCTGAAAAAGAAGCCTTGGCGGCGATGTTAGCTATTGATGCTTTTCGCGGGTACATCGAAGGTTATCACTTCACGCTCATCACCGACTCGTCTGCACTGACTCACATTCTAAACACAAAATGGAAGGTGGGATCTCGGTGCAGTCGGTGGTCGCTGAATCTACAGCAGTATGACATGTCCGTCAAACACCGTAAAGGCAAAGACAATGTTGTTCCAGACGCGCTTTCTAGAAGCGTAGCTGCAGTCCACGATTCGTCTGCGTCATCCTGGTATCATTCCACTATCCAAAAGGTTCTTGGCGAACCGGACCGTTACGTCGACTTCAAGGTCGAGGACGGACGACTGTACAAATTCATTTCGGTACCAGACTGTTCGCACGACCAACGTTTCGAGTGGAAATCGATACCGACGGCTGATGAGATCCCCAAGATTCTTCAACAGTGCCATGATGACTGCTTTCATCCGGGACAGGAGAAAACCCTTGCTCGAATCCGTCAACGGTACTACTGGCCAAAAATGGCTTCAGAAATTCGGCAGTATGTACAGAAATGTGGAATCTGCAAGGAGGTGAAAGCAGCATCAGTTCCAGTTAACCCCCCCATGGGCAACATGAAACTCGCCACTCGCCCATGGCAGATAATTTCAGTGGATTTCATCGGCCCACTTCCCCGCAGTCGTCGAGGAAATCAGCACATTTTGGTGATTTCCGACTACTTCTCCAAATGGGTTATGATTCATCCTATGAAGAAAATCAGTAGTTCCTCTTTATGCACTGTCATGCGAGAACAGTGGTTTCACCGAAATTCTGTCCCCGAAATCGTTATAAGCGACAACGGCAGTAGTTTCCTTTCGAAGGAATTCAAAGAGCTACTGGACCGTTTCAAGATTTCGTATTGGTTAAACTCTCGATACCATTCGCAAGCGAATCCGGTAGAGAGAGTAAACCGAACCATTAATGCTGCTATCCGAACATATGTTAAAGACGATCAGCGGCTCTGGGATACGCGGCTGCCAGAAATCGAAGTGATTCTAAATACTAGTGTCCACTCTTCGACAGGCTGTACACCATACTTTATCACGCACGGTCACGAATTGTCCGAGCACGGCACGGACCATAAACTAGCCCGTCACGATGAGTCACTTACCCCAGAGCAACAAGCCGATCGTCGAAAACAGATGTTCAGCAGCATCTACGATCTGGTAAGCCATAATCTTCAAAAGGCACACGAATCATCACGTCACCGATATAACCTGCGTCACCGCAATTTCGCGAAATCGTTTGTGCAAGGGCAACTTGTTTACAGAAGAAACATGAAGCAATCCAATGCAAGCGAAGCGTATAACGCGAAATACGGCCGACAGTTTCTCCCTTGCCGGATCAAAACAAGAATTGGATCCTCCTCCTACGAACTGGAGGACCTTCACGGGAAAAGCCTCGGTATATGGCCAGCGGCTCACCTTAAACCGGGATAACTTTCAACCACTAGTCACTGAAATCTTTTTTCCGAACGCCGGCTGCAATCGAAAAAACGGGAGACACACTTTATTTTCACCGAATCATAAAAATTTAACAGCTTCCGACTGCTGATTTCCATTTGATTCCACCAGCTCTGTGTTCCTCATAATTAGTTGTGCTTTCCTTGAATTATTTTCCATCGTCAATTATCAACATGCCTAAAAGTAAAGAAAAAATCATCATTAACGATATACTTGCCAAGAAAACGGTCCAAAATCGACAGCACAAAACAGTCCGTGTCTACCTTAATTGTTTTTGTTATGTTTTTGTCTTGCCATCAAATTCGTCATCATTGCCTTGCGACGTACTTGATCCAGTTTTGACAGCTAGCAGCATACATGTTGAAGTATGTGTGCGTAGATCTGTGCGATATTATTACGCTTAGTTCGAATGAGTCAACTCTGGGTATTTTCTAGTGAAAAATTGCAATCGTGAACCGGTTGGATTTTGGAAAATACCGTTTCGAGTTACTCATTCGATTTTACTCAAATCGCTGACTCTCGTGTGAGAGTTACAGCTGATTATTAGTTATAGGGCGCCCTAGATTTAGTTGTACCGTGAATAGGTTAATAAAAGTAGAGTGTGTGAGAGTGTGTACGAGGATTTGAGTAATTGTGGGGGAGAATGAAAGCCATAGAATGAATGAAAGAGTATGTGAAAATTCTGTGGTCCAAGTACGTACTTGAGACAGTAACTGGATAGGCGGAGATGAACAAGTTGATCTGATCTCCGTACTCAAAGTAAATACTGTGGATTGTATTAATTATAGGCAAAACTGTCTTGACAGGATAAACTAGTTTGTGATTTCGTTCAACGCTTGTGATGATGGCTGAAACCTTTAATCTGACGCAACAAAAAATCGCGATATTGACACTTGGCAGGACGTTTAATGTTTGATTGAAGGCACTATTTTTTCCGATTTTGACCTTTATCCCTGCATATTGTCCGTGACAGAGAGTGGACAGGCTCACTCCTCTAAAGTCGCGTAACTCGTAGGAAAGAGATCCTCTGGCCTTTGGAAAAATCATTTTACGAGTTAAAACTGACATTGGAGAAGAAGTAGTCGCATTCAACGTCGGCAGTACAGGATGAAAAAAAAACACTTCGTTTTTTTTTTACCCCGACTCCGGGAAGATTGTGACCTGTGTTTTTTTTTGGTCACAATAAATCCGTGGTCGCTGGGCCAGCTTGATATAGACCCCTTGAAAATTTTGTTATATTTGTAAATATTGTCAGTAAATGTCTAAATGTGAAATAAATGTCATAGCTTCCGTGTTTACATGTTTGAAGGATGTTTATTTCATGTTTAGTAGTCTTCGGTTGGTGCCCGTCAGTATTTATTCATTTATGTAGTTACTTGTTTATTTATTTATTTATTTATGTTATTTATTTATTTATTTACTTGTTATTTATTTATTTATTTACTGGTTATTTATTTATTTATTTGCTTGTTATTTATTTATTTATTTATTCCATATTTATTTATTTACACTATTTATTTACTCCATTGTTTATATTATGTGTCAGAGAGTTTATTTACATTTTTGTTCATTTGTTTATTTGGTGAAAAGTAAAATTATACAATGTAAAGGTTATGCATGCAACCAATCCGATCTAAAAATTCAGTTAAACTTTTTATCGGGGCACCAACCCATACATGTTTGTAAATAATGTTTTGCTTTTGCTACGCGATATACGAGAAGAGGTCATCGATCGCGAGTGGAGATGGTTTCCGGGGGCGCGGGGAAATAAAAAGGGCTTCCCGCGCCGAAAGCGGGATCAATCACTAAAGTTCGGTCCGTGGAGTGAAGAACCGCGGCAGCGTCGTCCCATCGCAATACCGGGACTGTGCGTTTCATCCGTTTTGTAGTTTGCGCAAAAAGTGGGATCAGACAGATCCGAAGAACGATCCCCCCGTTATTTTTCGGTACGGTTGAGGATCCTAGTATAGTGTTTTGCTGGCAAAGGCAAAAAAAACCACAAGCGACGCGAGTGCACTATTGGTCAAAAGATGCCACAATAGGTGTCGAAAAGTGCGCGAAAGTGTAGAGCCATTGTACCACTCCCGGACCATTATCGAAACGCAGGCCACACGTTACACGGCCGAGTTGCCGCCGCATCTGGATCCCGACCGACGGAAGCACCCGGTCTGAACACTCGTCTGCAGTTCCAGTACCAGTTCGTCGTCCCCGGAAACCCATCGAAGCAGCAAGTCGACCAACGTTCGTCCCGGCCGCAACGATTTTCTGTACGAAGTAATATACTATGCGCAAGTATTCTCAATTTTGTGTTTGTCGTAATAAAATGTAAGGTCTCGTCTATATAAGCTGTTTTGTATAATTAGTAACGTCCTTGAGGTGAATTAGTCCGCTATTTTGTGTTTAGAAGTGTTTACTTTGCCCAGAGACCACCGTATTTAGGGTTGATAGTCCGCCCAAGTGAAATTCTCCTGGAGACCGCAGAAAACGACCCAAATGCTCGTGTTGAAGTGTACCGTAAACCGTAGTTAAAGTGTGAGTCCGCGTAGAGTTCGTAAAGCAAATCGTAACAAACCTTGCCAAACCACGAACGCACCACCGCATTACGGTGTTATTGACAGCAGTTGTTCTACGTATAAGAACTATTCTTTGAACAAATTTTTGATCCGTTTGTTTTGAATATTTCTCGCGAGCGTTGTCGTCTATAACAGGTAGATAGCCTTTTTTCAATGTTTGATCAATTGAACAAGTTTTGTAAACCTATAAGCGAAATTTTAAGTAAGTAAATTTAACAACCGTGTGTCTCTATCGTTCTCTGACTGCCCGTAAACACATGTTCGCTTATAATCCAATTCTGGCACTGACGTTTGTGGTGGCTTATTCTGCTAGCGCAGATCGTCAATAAATTAGATGAGCCACACTTAAAAGCCTTATGTGTTTGTTCCAGTAATTCAAATCTAATTAGCTCGAATATCCAAAGCAATATCTATATTATTTTTTGCCTCACTTCAAACTGAAAGCAACGCATTGATCTTCATTCTACTTGCAAAAAGCCTTACTAAAATGCTTCCTTCCCGTATCATTTCAACCTGAGTTTAGTGGTACTTCTTGGCCCGGAAAGTTAACCCTAAATTGGATTATCTATGCGAAAGACCGGAACACCAACAGCGTGTTTTCCTCTACTTCCAACCTCATTATAACCTTCCGCTGCTATTCTGCCTTCTATACAGGACGCCAATGAGACTCACTTCCTTACCGTGTCGAAACGTTTGAATTGCTAATTTCGTTTAATCGATCGTCATTTCCCATTCCATTCGCTGGTTTTAAGCTATCGTCCCGATCTGAAACACATAACAGAAATATTTCAAAATTATATCTCGCATTGTTACTTGTTTAAATTTCAGTAATTTTAACTACTAACGAGACCTAATTTATCACACAATATGTTACAAAAATTGCGTTCTGTTATAATCTTGTTATTTCATTCTCATCGGGCGTACCTACCAAAATCGCTATCGGGTGGGACGAAACAAAACAGGACGCAACCGATGTCTCCGATTTTCAACGTACTTGAATAGGCGGAGTAGTGGCCGAGGGATTGCCCTTCCTATTATCACTCTTAGGGATAGACCGTTCCAACATCAAATTATGGTCTTGTCAATTTTGGTCTTGTTAAACTTCAAATGACGTGAAAACCCAAGATGATACCAGATAATGTATAGGCATACGTAAAGCGAGAGTTTTGGTTTTGCGATTGGCAAGCTCGACATTGCGTTAATACTGCTTCACTTCCCAAAACAAGAGATTATTACAAACGAAATTAATTCAATGTTTTGAATAAGAAAAACTAGAGTTTTCAGCCTATTTGAAATTCTCAAGACGTTTGGCACCAATAATATTTTCGTAGACACATGCATGCACCTTATGCAGATTATCTTGAATCTGTTTTGCGTTTGTCAAATCTGCGACTCTTCGTATTCTTATGCAGATACGCTCTTCTTCCCTTTAAGGCAGACCCTCGGTAGTGGCCACTTTTCTATACAACCCAATACCACGGTTAATAGATAAGGGTGCTTACAGAGTGGCGTCGAGAAGCTGAGCTGGGGCTGGAACTGACATTGCTGCAAACCACATGGATGATGTCAGAGTGAAAGCCGAGCGTATCTGCGCCGACTTTTACTCTGACAGGCTCCATTTGATATGCCGCAAGCAGGTTTCTCGCATCTCGCATCCTACTGTCAGTACCAGTCCCTGTTCAGCTTCTCGCCGCCACTCTGTAAGCACCCTAAGTAACGACGCTGAATCTCTCTGGATAAAGCCTCGCCATCGTCCGAGCACGAGACTTGTCAAAAACACCCAATTCGAAGAAAATCGCTTCAAATTCGAGGCCATTGAAATGTCCCGTTCTCTACTGGAATGACATTGACAGATAATTGGTAAACAAACGATAGATATGGCGAGTCTTTATCCAGAGGAATTGAGCGTCGATAACTCTAAGGAACTAATCTAATTGACCTATTTCCGCTAAAAAAAATCGTGCCGAATTATTTCGTAAAAAAAAAAAAACAAAAAAATCACTGCAAACACCGGTTGAGGTTAGAAATTTAGTGAGGAAAAGAAACCAAACTCTTTTGGTTTGACTTTGCATAATTAGTTGTCAGAAATCTTAATAGTGTTGGGCGAAATTGGCGAATTATCGTCCGCCTCGTCCGAAACCAGGCACTATTTTGCCTGCTAGATGACCTTTTTCTCCTATCCAATACTGGACTACTGTCAAAGTCCTGTAACGGACTTACTTTCTAGCATCACAAATTATTCCCACAAAACCAATCCCTACATGCACCACCACATATCCTTTAGTCAGGCCACTTGAAACGAGGCCACACTCATATTTTCCCACAGATCGTACATTACTTGAACGATCGTTTTCAAATCCAACTTGCATAACCAGATGGGCGCATTCCAGTTAAACCATTCTGGGTCGCACCACTTGTTATAGCAACATTCTCACTAGGTCATTATTATGCTGAGGCGACAAATAAACAGCCTTGCGTAACCAAACAAGCACCGATAGCAACCGATGCACCCATACTTATTCATTGATTTGTTTTCCCTTTTGCGCTACCCGTACATAATTATGTACTTTGAAATTGTAACTGACTCCTCCCATTTTGATGTACATAGAATAGTTTAAGTCAGGTTAGCTAGGTTAGCTCGTAAGATTTTAAAATGGAATAAAACACATTATGTCAAACAGCCAACAAGTGTACAGGCTAAAAGTTTAAAAGTAATATCACGTATCCAAAAGTCCGTGTATCTCAATTGAGTTCTTGTCGACCGGTCTCACGAACACTAATGCAGTTTCCTGGTTGAAAACAATCCCATTTACTTTTGCCGTCTTTGTTTATTATTTTCTACCAGCTTGTGATGTAGTATTTGTGTCATGTAGCGTGTACGTACATGAGCCGTAGAAAAGTCTACACAGAGAAACAAAAATATGCATAGTTAGCATACTTTCTATTCCCGTCTCTTTTCTTCTGCTGTGATTTTTATGCATTTTCATGCATAAACTTCTAATAAGCATTCAATGGGGACGTTCAAGTGAACTGAGGTGCCCTCTACAAAAGTTTAGAGAAAAATCAGAAATATGTAAACAAACATCGTGCATTTTATTCACATATTTCAGCACGGGATTTAAAACATTTACATTATAAAAAGCTTAGTATTTTCTTAATAATATCATCAATTAATTGGTCTTGAACCATATTTTGCAATCTATTCGTCAGTTCAACATGAAACGAGCGCACAATAATGAAAACTTATCATCACCTTCACTAGAGTCGTTTAATATTTACATTTTTCGATATGATATTTATAAATGTTAACCGACTGTAAACGGTAGCAATTCTGACTGAGAAACATGTTCGAAATATCTATTATCTGTTTCATATGGCTAAAATGAGGTAGGTCCATGGAAAATATGCAAATTATGAAGATTTGGACAAGTGTTTTTTCACATATTTTAACCTCCACGCTCTTCTCTCGCTCGAGACATCCATATACAACTATCTCTCACTGGACGAAACGTAACCCTTCTCACTCCGACTAACGTGCGCGCGTATGCGATTCTCGTTGGTGTGAGGAGTTACCTGATTTTTCTTTGACAGTTAAATGACGCTTTAATTCCCCTATGAGTGGATGGACCGAATATGTCCAATGCATAAAATTTACAGCAGAAGAAACGAGAGGCAAATAGAAAAGTGTGCTATCGATGCATAAATAAAATTCTGAGTGTATAGCGAATGACCGGCATGACACCCCTGTCCGAAACCCTTTTGCTGCTAGTTACGATAGCGTCTAGTTTGCCATGCAAATAATTCGTGTTTATGGCCTAAAATTTTTGACAGCAGTTCAGTTGAAGAATAACCAAGAGAACATGTTTTTTATCGTGGTTGGACTGTTGACGTATTCAATCACAAACCCAATAATGAATTATAATATCAACCTCGTTGCCGACTGGAAAAGTGGTTTCAAAATTGAAAACTTAAAACGTTGAATATTGTAATCATGTAATACATGTAACGAAATGCTTACAGGTGTCGAAGTCATCTGTGCCCAGGCTGTCAAACGTGGAACGTACATCTCTTCAACCGAAATAAGCCTAATAACACTCACTAAATAGCCAACTGAACTTTCGCTATATTACGGTTACAAGTCTACTAAAGTTACAATCACTATTCAAACACATCTTCGTCGAGCCACTACCAACCAGTTGGGGATCACTTTTCGCCGACAGACATCTTCAAAGGCAACCGGACCGAGATAATTTGATGAGTGAAACGTTCCTCCAATTTCCCCTTTGCTGACCTCCCGGCCATCGTTCCTCTAAAAGCAAAACTAACGATTGTGCAAACATTCGAAAATCGTTTCCCGGCTGCCACGTCCCGGCGGAATCATCACGGGAAGTTTGTTTGATGTTCCCCGTTGCTCTGAAATCATTTCCCATCGCCATCGGCACACCGCTCCGCACCAGCAGCAGGGAGAGGGGCTTAACCTGAAATGAACGGTTGCCTGTGTGCTTTTGTTCTGCAACGGGAAATTACCACCCGCAAATTATACAAATTTTCCAAGTGTCGTTCCCGCCGTTCCTCTTTCTCTGGCTCTCTCACTTTCTCTTCTTTAAGGGTAACCAATAGGGTTTTGATCATTTCGTTTGCTGAAGCGACGCCCGGAAAACGTGGAAATAACAGTTAGTTATGGTTCTTTCCCATTTTTTCTTACCCGGTAAATTTTGTGATGAAACTAAATGATTGCTTTGATGAGAGCTGTGCGATCTGGTTCTTTTTTTATTTTCCAGGAAAAAATTATTCCTATCTGAAATGTTGATTCAAAACCCACCACAAATTTACCTGAAATTTTGTCTTCAAAGATTTTGTTTGTTTCGATTACAAAGGTTTTAACCTTAGAAGCCTCTGTTAAACAAATCTCTTTAAAAAAAAAACTTTTAATCATATGTGCGGGGTTAGGATTCGAACGCAGGTGAGTTGCGTACAACCGAAGACTACATATTAAGAAGACATATCTCTTTCCTTCCCCCATACAGACGAGTAGCGACAGAGGTTACACTGTCACTAAGGGGAGGCATGTGGCCAAAAATCGAAAATTGAATCAACTCCAATTTAAACCAATTTTATACTGAATGTTTATTTATACTCCAGCTAAGAAATTCCCAGAGTATCTCGGAAATATATTTGACTAAACTGTGTAATATGGATGTCTAAATATAAAACTTATGAAAATAGACATATAACGTACGTTTTCTCAACTGTTAGTGTCTTTGCTGAATTTTGAATGAACTATATATTCAAATATGTCATTTTGAAGCTAAAAATACCAGCTTTGTGATCATATTATTTAAAACGCACATATATTGCATTGCTTTGGAGTTATATGAAAAATAACCATTCAAAGTTCTAAAATATCCACAACTTGGATCTGGGAAAAAAGTCCCTCAATGTCCCCCGGAATTCTCGATGGGGGATGCAAGGATAGTGCATCTTCTAACTTATAGCGAAGATTTTAGTTGCCCGAATTTGCCCTAAACTGAGAACTCATCCTTTGAAGTTTTAAAGGTAGTCTCAACTAGTAGACCAGAGAAGGATACTTCAGTACATGTTTCAATTGAGTGCTTTATATTCCACAACGAAATGAGCGTGGATTACAATTAGAGCCTATGTATTGAAAAGATAGCTGATCTGACTACATTTTTGCCATACACCATTACTGTGTAGCAATAAATGGTACTGAGTTGTACTGGAATTTCCAACTTACTGTTAACACGATCAATGTAACCAAATATTTGAAATTCTTAAATAGCACGATTTGTAATTTCAAAAATGTTCATGCTTATATTATTGAACCCCAGAATAGGGATGTCCGATTTTTCCAATTAATCGATTAGTAGCTAATCGATTATTTTTTACATTTCTATTAATCGTAATCGATTAAAACCAAGAAATAATCGATTAATCGAAGTAATCGATTAGTTTAAAAGTTTTTCCGAGAGCAGTAACAGAAAATACAAAACGTCCATCTCAATCTGATTATGATGATCGTTCACTTCGGTATACAGTAGAATTTCGGCGAATGGCTAATACTGGCTTCACAATCTTCTACACAGGGCCGTCTTTAGACTACTCGGGGCACCTTGGCACTATTGAGCTAAGGGCCCCTTTAATTGAATTGGTATAAACAGCTGTCGAGAATGAGCATGATCCAAAACTGATTCCCAGCATCAAAGAATCACTTCTACCTCATGCCATGCTGAGACACTCTTTCATATTTGAGCCAAATCAGTCAACCGTGTCGAACATATTCAACAAAATATAAAGTGGGATTCAAAGTTTATGGAGAACAAAGACTATTCCAGATTTTCACAACCTGATGTCCAAATATTAGTCGAAAAAGAAAGATAATCTGAGTGCATCTTAAAAAGTTATTTGTTTTCCTGACCGATCTGACCTGTAGTAGCAAACGGCCTAACACACTATTTGCGGCGGTGGGAGTTCGAACTCAGGTGAGCTGCGTACAGTGTAGCTGACCTACCAACTACGCTATAGTCTTCCCAGATGGTGTAATCTGACCACCCAACCAGTATTCCACTTTGCTTACAGATGGCCGAATTTTATATAATAATAACAGAATCCCTATTGAACAAACTGTTGTGTCGAAGACAGCCATAACACGATCTTTATATACGTGTTGTACCAAACGTTGCACTGTTATTAAAAATAAATTAAAACTTGAATGGAAATGTTGGATTACCGTTTGAATTGGTTCAATAGTGATGAAATGCTTCGTTTCCTGCCGCTCTGATGCTTTTTAAAAATTTTGATCACACGGGATACGGTGCAATGCGTGATTTCGAGCTGCTACTGATCTGAGTGAAGCAATTTTTTTAAAATATAGTCTTTAGAATTATTTTATATTCATGCTAAATGTGGGCCCCCAAAATCTCGGGGCCCCTGGCCTTGGCCCAGTCTTCCCATGCATAAAGACGGAATTGCTTCTACCAAGTTTAATTTAAAGGATCCTTTATCAAAATTCATAGAACTTCTCATGGATCTAGTATCTGTTGGAGAGACGCATATAGTGTACCTAAACCTCTCCTTCTCTTCAGACAGTTTGTGGCCGGTACTGTTTTAAGCCTTTTCTTGCTTGAACTCAAGACAACCTAAGAGTATTTATAGAGCGAATCCGGCACGAATGACAACGTTCAATTCGTAATCCCGCGGTTGATCTAATCTTTCCAACTGATCTGTTCAAATTATTCAAAGATATGATCGTGAATGTAAGACTTCCAAAAACGTAAGTTAATGGTGTTTCAACACCCCCTAGAAGTGAATTTCAAAGTTACAATTGGCAGCACAATATATTGTTGCTCTTTGACCTATGAATTTCAATGCTAATTAGTATTTTTGGTTAAGTTGTAGTTTGAAGCCGCTTGTCGCCAAAATGGAATAAATAAATTAAAATTAAAATTTTACGCGCATTAAAAAAAATAATCGACCAATAATCGACGCTATCTAATCGATTATCCGATAATCGTTAAATTCGTTAATCGATTAAAAATTAATCGATTAGTTTCCATAATAATCGATTAGTTCGATTAATCGAGAACTAATCGGACATCCCTACCCCAGAATCGTCAAAGGCAAGCTTTTGTGACCAAGAAAAATTTTTATGGCCACTCGTGACATAAAAAATGCATTTCAATACTTATTCTGATAGTTTTAACCTTTTCGTTTACGTGATATTGGTTTATATAGGATTAA
This sequence comes from Topomyia yanbarensis, assembly GCF_030247195.1. Classification (NCBI taxonomy): domain Eukaryota; kingdom Metazoa; phylum Arthropoda; class Insecta; order Diptera; family Culicidae; genus Topomyia; species Topomyia yanbarensis. Next base: position 9,131,332 of record NC_080670.1, on the reverse strand, counting down.
TTATACTATATCTCCGGAACAAAAGTTTCAAATGAAACAACAATTAATCGCAAACTATAAATATGAAGAAAATATATTGGAATAGCAATCAATTAAAAGAGCGACATTGAGCTTGGTCATTTCAACAATGAAATAATCACTAAATAGCCTTTGCACTTCAAACTCCTTTCTATGTACTTACATTTAAATAAATAAATCAAAATAATTATCTCTCTCTTTCGCGACTTGCATTCTCTCTCCGTTACTATTTGTTTGAGGGTTGAAAAGCACGTGTTATCTGAACTTTTCCTTTGTTTGCGATTTTTGAGTTTTTGATAACATTTTGAAGCCAAATTTACATTTTCGCTCAACAAAATATACTAACATTTTTTTGTAAAAATAGTTGTAATAATAACTTTATCGGAAGGTCTTGTAGTTACCTGGAGAATGATGTGAAGAACTGTGGAAAATTTCAAAACGAATCGCCTCTTAGATTTTGAGTTATGATGCACATCGTATTTTTTGAGGTGCCTTCGGAAATTCACAATCACTTGACCAATTAAAATTTAAGAAAATATTGTTAAATTGTTGCATCATTATATGAAATGTGATTTAATTGACTAAAACTCTCTGTGCCTCTTTTTTATTTATTTTTTTGAAAAAAAAATTCACCTGAATGCACTACACCAACCCCCCCCTTCCTTCTGACCCCCCCCCCCCTCTTAAGGTTTTTAATCTTGGATAACTCCATTTTGAGTGTCGTACATTATTAACAACTCAAACAAGCGTTTCACGAAGGAATATGAGAAAAAATATTTTTGGCCACCTGTTTGTATGGAATAGTGCAGTGCCTCTATTGGAGAAAGGAAGGAAGCTTAATGTAAACGTGTATATGTGTGTGCATCACTATGGGAAGTACCACCTTCACCCGCAAATGGCGTTGCTGTTACTGTCTCTAGATTCTGGACAGAGTTGCCAGTCGTCTTGATATGCAGTTTTCGGTACAACGCAATCGATTTACTATACACGCTTTCAAATTCCTAATTATTCTGATTCGAATGTCTGGAATTCCGGACACAATAAACATTAAAATTCATGAAGTGAAAAACGTGTGAAAAACTATGTGAAAATCAGTGAAGTGTTTTGGAATTCATTACGCGAGTCTAAAAGCCATCAAGTTTGGGGATTACTATTCTTTGGATGAAGTGGCAGAACACCCGGATCTTCTAACCCAAAACTGAACCAGAAAGTGGTATCTCTAATTGGGAAAATAAATTAATCTCGTTACCTGGTATGGCCAACAAGCGGGAACGAATGTCGAATAGATCCAACGTATCAAGAAACGAACCTATTAAAAGTTGGAAATCACCATTAAAATTAAAGTAGAAAAGAGCCCAGCAATTGTATTTGCGCGATTTGCAGCGATCCAATGTATGTAATTTGATGGACAACGAGACCTATGCGAAAGTAGGAAAAGCGGCAACACTGTTGTGATTCAGTTAGCTTTTTTTGAGCTATTGATTTTTAATTGATATTCAGTGCAAATTCGGTGCTTTCAGGCGGAATATTACTTATCCCGCAGATTCTGTGATAATCGCGAATCTTAACTAACTCGTGCCTTGATGATTTTTGGTTGCGCGGTGATAAAAATCAAAGGTTTTTCACTATTCGGTGGTGTAAAGTTGCTTTTTGGTTTTCGACTTATGCGCAATTCGCCACTAAAATTTTACTTGCAACATGTTTAGTTCGCCATCTGCAGGCGAGTAGCGGAAAATGTTTCCCACATTCTATTAAGGCGGGATGAAAGCTGTGCACTTGCAGAAAAAAATGAATGTTCTACTTGACATAAACAAACACCGCCATGATTTGTTCCAATTTTGAACAATTTATGTGAATCACGATGCTTTTTTATATGCATTTCGCAAGACGTGTAGTGGGAAATAAAGAAAGTAAGTGAAATCATTTTGAGGTGTGTCTACTCGAATGATTGTTTTGGCACCAGATCGGGATTGTATGTGTTGAAAAGATCATTCTCGCCTTGCGCAATATGGAGTGAATTTGATGTGATGCAATCTAAAAGTGGTTAATCATAAGGGCGGAAGCGGCGGTCCTATATCAGAATAATTATAATTTAAAACTGGTTTGCAAGAATTAAGTTTCAACGTTTCCCATACATGACTCAATCTTTGAGAATCTCATCGGGATAGAGTTACAATTTTTTTTCCACAGAGCGTTTTCCCTATCCTGCAATTGAAGAACAAAAGTTAGACAAAGAAAAGCACTTAGTAGGATGTGCAGTTGTGACATTGGTTGAAACAGCCGAAACTTTTCCTTTAAGCTTAGCTAGTTGATAGTTTTCAGATACGCTACTGTTGTTTGGCTGGCTTTCTTTTTCCTCTCTGTCTAGCTGACGTATTACTTTTCCTTGTCCCCATTCCATGCGACGGTACAGGCAGAAGTGACACTTCACCACATCAAATGGTTGTTGAAACTTCAAAGACTAACCAAAAACCTCGAAACATAAGTTTCTTCCGACTCTGAAGTAGGAGTGTCTCCATGTTTGAGTGAATTTTCGGGGCCGACCAAAATGACAGTTTATTGAACATATTTTGATATTTACTGCTTATAAGAAACTTTCCATAGCCTACTGTAGTCTAATGAATGTGTACCGCTGACTAGCGACAGTAGTTGACATCAATATTTAAACAGATGAGGTCCCGCGAACCATTGACCTATTGAAAAGAAACGAAACAGAGCTGGGTCACAAACAAACAGACAGTACTTTTTTTCATCGTTCAAACCGAATTTCACTAGTGTGCAGATACTGTATTCATAGAACTTCAACAGTTCAGTGATAAGGTGCGTTTAACAGATTTGGTAGATCGCATCATCAAGCAAGGATATATGGAGAATTTGACTGAAGTCTTATATCTGTTTGTCGGTGATCGAGGTTCAATAGTTGATTGAATAGATATTTTTATAACCTTTCCGAGTTTGCTTTTACTTTGCGACATGAAAAGCAAATGAAATATTTCTATGGAAATCAAACAGGATCCGAAACGGTGTCCCCTTAGGTTTAATATTTGCGTGGTGTCTTTTTTTTTTCAAAATAATAGCCGTTTGAAGTTTACTATAGCGAATCAATAGCGTTTTGATATTCTGAATTACTACCCAACGGCAGACGGCCGGATATTTTATTTAGGTACCCAGAAACAGAGCAGTTTCTATGAGCTTAATTCGTCTTCAGTTCAGTTCATGCGGTTGATCAAAGCAACCATTTCCAATTAATTCGAAAGGTCATGTGCATGCACGAATAAGCACAATGGAGGAGTACATGTGTCAATATTTATCGTAAAGTTTACTTCGCTTCGTTGTATTTTATCGATAAAAAATAAAAATAAAAACATTCACTCACATATGTCGTTTTTCATTGAAAGACACTGGGGCGGTGGATTGCACTGGTTTTGTACTTTCTAGCAGAAGTGGGAATGAAACACGTCTAGTGGCCTGCTCTTCTGCTAGAAAATGCAACACCAGTGCAATCCACCGCCCCGGGGTTTTTCAATGAAAAACCCCATCTTTATATCTTTTCGCCTTTCTTTTCTACGTCGTTATGTGCATGCGTATTGATTAAAAAGTGTATGCAAGTGTCTCGGTGGCCTTCAATAGATTTCCCCCCTTGATTTATCTATGGCCTTTCGCTCTGTATTCTAATTTGCTCCTTTTTTCCTTCCATCACAGGAAAATGGAAGATCAGTGCCTGACCTCACCGCAAGTCCGGGCCGCGCGCCGCCCGGACCGATGCCCGCCCATCAGCAGGGTCAGGGCATGCAACAACAACAACAACAGCAGCAGCAGCATCACCCCCACCAGCAGGGCGGCGGCCACATGCAGCAGGGCCACCGGGGCATGGGTGGTAACAACAAGGAACCAGTATTACTACAGGGTGATTTCCGGAAGGTGTCCGGCATCAGCTCGGAGATCTTCCGCCAGATCGAAGCGGTGGAGAACGACCATGATCCGAGCACGGCAGCGGCACTGGAGGTGAGTGAATGTAAATTTTACGATTCGGTTGGACCAGGTTTTCGGTCTAGTATGCTAGAATAACGTCAATTACAAACTAACGAAGGAAAGTGGGACATAGAAACGCCATGACCGTTACTCCGCCTGGTTAAAGTTTAATTGATGCAACCTACGCTTGCATTTGAAATAGAGACTAAGCACCCAAAGTCAGTCTGATGCGATCGTTTAACCTTTTCATTTACCATTTCATGAAACCTTGGCTATAGCCGAAAATCAGAATTGGAACGCTAGCTGAACTTTGATTCCTTTTTCTCGTTCGTCTACTGAAAACTTGGACACCATACATTATTACACCATTCCCGCTGAACGTTTGAGATTTAATCGCCTGGAAGTATGCCACAAGTGAAAGCGCTTTTGTTGTGACCACCATGCCATGGTACTACACAACAAACACTATTTTCTACTTAGGGTGATGAGCCCATTTTCGCCATGTTTCTATTATTACCTTACCCATTTGAAGCCGTTGGTTAGAGCAGTATCTGCCATCTTTGTTCAACGCATTGAGTCAAATGGTAGCGCAACAAAGGGGGCGCCCGATTCGAGTTTTCGTTGCGCTCAAACATGAGAATTTCACTGTTTTCAGCGCATTGGTGTCATTATATTGGTTCTTAACAACGAAGCAAAGCTGTTGATGTCAATTTTTACGCATTCCATTGATTGTAGGCCGAAAAATTAATGAATTAGTGAGGCACCCAGCTTTGTATGGTGAAAATAGGCACTTTATCCTATGTACATATACTCGTGAAGCGTTTTGGCTGTTGTTTCGATTGCTCAGTTCATCGCGGCGATACACTGCCATGGAAACGATGTGTTAGAAGAGAAAATTTTCATTAGGTCTTAAGTAACAATGAGAGATTCTCTTTGTTTACTTTCTCTTCTGTAATTATCTCAGCTACTTTACCATTTACCTCTTCGCTCTTTGCATAATATGCTAGAGAAAACAGTTGTATTTCGATATGTGCTAAAACATTAAAAAGTCTTATGGTGACGCCATAAGACTTTTCGATTTTTTTTTTTGCTACGCTCCTGAGTGACGCCACAATAATCGAAAAGGACCTAACACGACCTCCGCTCCTTTTTTGTTAACCCCTTTCATTGTCTAAAAAATGCGAAATTCGTTTTGGGTTTTTTATCCACGTGACAAAATAGGCTTACTTCATTTCAAAACATGGCCCGCATTTCACTAACGCATCCAGATGAAGTAAACTGCAATGTGATTTGACGGCGTAAGCATTTCATTCAATCCTCCTGTTTCGATTTACACTGACTCACCTAATTGAATTTCGTTGTAACATTTCGTGAAAACTTTTCCCCTTTTAAAATAATTTTCCAACCTTGTCTCGCACAACAGGCGGTGGAGCGGCGCGGCGAAATGATAGTTCGTATCCTGGAGCCCCGCTGCATGGGAAGCAGACAGGCCGTCGAAGCAGGCCAGAAGTTTCTCAACAAGGCCGATGCACGTCACTCGGTACAGGTACGTAACTATGTACGTAGGTTATAGTTGGTTCTCATCTCCTTCGCGTCCCTGGAGACGATTAGCAGCAAATCTGACAAATAAAATTTCCTCTTCCTTGCACCTGACAGCTGGTGGAAATCGTGAAACGACCCGGACAAACGCTGGGGCTGTACATCCGCGAGGGAAACGGTGCGGACCGGTCCGATGGGGTGTTCATCTCCCGGATAGCGCTGGAATCGGCTGTTTACAACAGTGGCTGCCTGAGGGTAAGTATATGTATGAGTCCATGGCTGAAGCTAAATGCCAAGGGATGGTGATGGAAGGGCAGATGTCATTTTCGCTGGGAAACAGACGGTGGAAGCTCCCCGAGGCGTTAAATTGATTTGTTTCTTATTTCTAGTCTAGCTGGAATGAAAGATGAACTTAGGTTTTTTTTTGTTTTGCTGCATGGGACGATGAATCTAATTGGTTATTATTCCGACTTGTTAACGAACCGAGGGATTAGTAGTTTACCATGCAATTAATCAGCACAGTGATTTACAATCTCTGCTCAGTTTAACTCATTCTCCTCATCGAACAGACGCTCCTCTATCCAGACAGCATTCTTTCGGAGCATTCCGTCATTTGAAGGACGCAGACATTTTGGCTTCTGCAAGCTTGCAGCAATGCATTCCCACCTAACTACGCTGGGCCGAGATGCCTGAGGGAATCGTTAATTGAATTATTTCTCTCCACTGACTAAGGTCGAAACCGTTACCCGTTTTCCCACCTCCACCAAACAACTCCAACAATTCGACCCACTTTCCTCGAGCATCTAATGTTATCCTTTTGCCTTCTGCCAACCCACTATCATTTCGGTGCTGCGATGCGAAAGAAAGATGCTATTACTGCACACGACTAGGTTTGAGCCTTCAGTGCAACTGAACCTCTCGTCATCTGGCTTCTGTTCTGTTTTTCCCTGCCACAAAGCCTTTGAAAAGTGCAATAAACATTTAGAGTCAGACGCCCCTCATCTACGACAGTACGCCCCCTATTGTGTTCAAGTGCCCCGCCGAAGAAACTTGTATCAAATGCTCTATATAACGGCTTTAAGGACGAAAGTTACTTGGTCCCTATATTCCTTTGCGTGCAATCGTGCATGCTTCTCGATCGGTGTACTTATATACGGTAGACAAAACTGAATGAGTTACGGCAATTGTAAGGCAATAAAATGTACCTCGAATGGTTATACTGCTTTCTTTCAACTTCTTCCATATGTATTGACATCTGTTGTGGTTTTGTGCTTGTTAAATAAGTTTATTTTATCAGTTTCTTGTGGGTAACCAATTATCTCGATTGCTAGGAACGTCATAATTCTTGTAATTTAGCTGCAAAATCTAGATTTTTAGATTTTACGATTCGTCTGTAGTAAAATGTTATAGTCCAAAATTATGAAAGGATTGGACTACGTGATAAATGTTTACCTTCCTGAAAAACGTCAAAATTCAGCTTGGAGAATCGGTCGTACCATGCTATTAATAATGTGCTTCAATTATTTAGAAACTAATTCACATTCAGGATCAAATCGCTTGCCAAACCATAACTTGTTGACCAATTTTTTCAGTTAAAAATCTGTGGTTCGCATTATCAACATCCTATTCCTCATTGCTATTTTTGTGCTCTAATACCTGTGCGTTCGCCTCGCCTGAGAAACTAAGGTAAATTCCGGCAATTAAAAAGGTGATTATATAATTTTCTGAACAACTAGCCTACTCAAACAACGTTGCAGGGCGAAAAAAACGAACACTTCGTCCTTACCCAAAACTGTTTTGAATTGCCCTTTTCTAAGTTAAAAACATTAGTAACGAACCATTTTTCTTCGGGTGCTCTAGTGTAGCTCAGTTCTCGACTATTATTGCCCCAAGAAATATATCCCTGGATTGGTAACAGATTTCCATTATTTGATCCACCCAGTCTGGGAAAATTCCTAAACGATGCATAAATGCTGACTGAGCTCATTCCAGTTCAGCGAAACAGAGACGAAATGTCTCGAACGATTCCTCTTTTCACGGTTCATTTTGTTTTGGCAATTGGCCATACAATTTGCACGTTTCTGAAACGGAGACTGGTGGTGGTAGCGCAAACGGACGAAATGGACCCCAGATGATTAATATTCCATTAGGATCGTCGGGGAGTCAATCGAATTGTGTAGGCTAGCAGTGTGTAATAAAATTCATCAAGGCGGCAAACAACAACATCGCTTCGAACTTTTCTACTTGGAAGAATGACATAAATAAAGGAAAATGTTGTGATCCTCGGTGTCTGGATACAAACTAGCAGGCGTGCTCGCTCATCACCATGGCGATAATAACTGAAGCAGATGTCTACTTGCGCAGTCTGTCTGTCGCTTGGCAAATGTTACGAAGCGAGCAGCAAATTGATGCGACAGTTCATATTGCTTTCTCTCTTTGTGAGTAACTTCCCCTGACACTAACGGACACAAGAAATATATTTGCACGGAAATGGAAAATTACATAAAATTATTTTCATTTACTGTTGTTAAATAACGTGAGCTTAGGTAAACCGTGTTGAAGGTAGTTTCCATTTAATCACGGAAAATTACAATCCACAATCCTCCATTTTTCAAGTTAAAATTACACCGTAAACAACCCAAAAATAAGTTATCGAACGCAACTTCTTGGACTGAGTCGAATTTCTTCTGCCTTTGAAAATACTAACTAGTCTCTTTTTATCCGATTTTTACGCAGAAAAGAAACTGATGATTTACTGATGGAATGAATTTATTATTTCTTACTTTGAATGGCGGCTGTATAAGAAACGCTGCATCGCATCAGCTACACCTAAGGTGGCAGCCTCACCAACGCGATGTAGGTAGCGCGACCCGGTTAAGGTAGTCTACCGAAATACCCAAAACACCACGAAAGGCAAGAGTACAGCAAAATCGAACTGGATTTACGGCAAACGACTCGGTAACGAATAAAGGATACCGATTGGAAACTCGTATCTTGGAATGTAAGAACTTTGAATGAACTGGCTCGCGAACTGAGTAATGTTGGCGTGCACGTAGCAGTAATACGGGAAGTACGATGACCGAAGACCGGAGAACGCTAATTCAGATCAGTGGACCCCATTGCAAACATTTCATCCAGGTACCACATCTATAACAGCGAAAGAGCAGGACATGGTGTTGGTTTCATAGTGATCGGAAAACAGATGAAGGTGGAAACGGTAAACGACCGAATCTATGTGTTAAGAATTAAGGGCAAATTCTTCAACTACAGCCTGATCAGTATTTATACGCCAACTAACGAAAAGCACGATAATATGAAGGACGCGTCCTATGAGAGCTTAGATAAAGCTTACGGAGATTGCCTAAGACAAGATGTTAAAAAAAGTCATAGGAGGTGCTAACGCACAGGTTGGAAGGGAGCCGTTCTTTCACCCAATTATTGGTACGCAGAGCCTTCATTCTGCTACCAATGATAATGGCCTGCGGTTTGTAACTTTCGCTGCTGCTAGTGGGATGGCAATCAGTAGTACCTATTTTGCACGTAAGGATATCCGAAAGCACACCTGGAGACACCCAAGTGGCAGTACTTGTTCCCAAATATACCACGTACTGGACGGCATTTATCCGACGTCATAGATCTGAGGACCTTCAGAGGTCCAAACGTCGACTAGGATCATTATATCGTATTAGCAAAGATTCGTACATGATTATCCAGCGTCACGAGTCCAAGAAACAACAGAGCGATGCATTCGAAGTCTTCAAGCGTAAAGAGCTACGGACAATACTCGGCGGGATATGCGAAAATAGAGTGTGGCACAGATGCATGAATCATGAGTTTTACCAAGTATACAAAACTGTGGATATTATTAAGCAGATAAAATACAGCAGACTGCAATGGGCTGGTCATGTGGTACGAATATCGGAAGAAAGAATTGCAAAAACAATATTCAGCAGGGTGCCAAGAAGAGAACGACGACTTCGTGGGAAGCCACAAACACGTTGACTATACGCAGTGGAGGAGGACCTGAGATTTATTAGCGAGATGACGCTGTAGCCAACAAGGAGGAAACTTTGAATGGATTGATTATGATAGGCATTGGATTATTGTGGAATAAATTCACCTTCCCTACAAGCATTGAGATTGATTTCGAATGACCGAGCAAATGACGTGGAAGTTATGTCATGAAAGAATGAAATTGCTCGAACGTCAGCTTTTAACAGTTTCAGTGCTCGACGAAATCAAAACAACTCGTTTCCAGCAGCATACCTGCTGCAATAAATCGTAACAAGAACCTAAATTTTGTTGGCTTTTGTTTCACTAGGAGGTTGTTAACAGTCTATTATCTTTCTCCGGACAAAACCAGCCTAAAGTCATCCGAAGGGCTCAAGTTTCTCAACAAAGAATTGATACACTGGGTTCGTAAGAGGCGACTGAAAACAGGATTCCTCAAACCAAGATGTTTCTCCGTGCCGTTGACTGAATGGCTGGCAGGACCAAAATATGCCAGTCGCGCATGGAGTGTGTCACCCTTGCTGTGTTACGCGAATCTCTGACACAGTGGTCGTTTGTTTCTTCGCAAATAGTGGGATTCAAATGATGATCATGTCCCTAATACCCATAAAAAAACTCTGTTTTGATTGTTCTGTGTCTGTATTTTCCTAACCTTACAACTTCCCCAATCCTTCCAATCAGGAAATGAAGAAAAGACGATTCTTGGAAAGGCACAAATCTCCGATCAACATGGGGAATGTGCCATTTGAGCCGGTCACTACTGATTCTTGATAACTGCAGGAATATTCGAAACAAGAACACAAGAATTGTTGGCAAAATTATAAGTTTCGCACATAGAATAGTTGCCAGTTACTTAGAATTGGTCGGAATTTGATCAAAATTGGATAAATTTGTTGTAACTTTTTTGAAAGTCTTTAAGAGTAACTTGATTTCTGAATTACCCGAAAAAGAATTCATGTATAACTTAATAGAATATAGCAAATATTTTGAGGTTCCCTTCGAATTTTTACGTGTTTTTCGTTTCGCTAAATTTTAATCCCACGAAAAAAAGTTTGTGTCAATTTATGTGGAATGTGTCGCTCGCTTAAAAAGGCTATAGTAATAATGAGCACGACTAGAAGGCTCATTCAATAATAAATTTAAAGAACCTCTGTATTGTGATGTATTATTATTCCGTGGTAGACTCAAATATATTTCTGTGCAGTTACCAACCAAGCGTCTCCATAGCTACGGATCCGAAGGAGAAGAAACTGATGTTAGCTACTGATTCATAAAGCGGAGGTTAATCATGGGATTTTTTTTTCTTCATTTCTTTCAACAAACGCTCGCTCTGATAATTCTTGCTTCACCCGGTAGGATGTTTAAGCTGAAAGGATTATGAACGGCTGGTTTAGCGTTGAATGATTTTTCCTTCAGCGGCGATTGTGTAGAGAACGGAATGAAAACACACACACACCTGCCTACAGCTACCGAACGATTATATTTAGCCCTCGAGGTACCGATGTGAACGAGCAAGATTGAATCGAGAAATTAAGCGTAGGATCGACGAACAGGATTAGAGCTATTTTCGGAAAGCGCTCCGCCACCAATGATCGCGTGATTCGATTGAACTTAGTTGGCGTAGGCCATCAGGGGAAATTAAATACAGCGGTGAAATTTAAGCGGAGGGTCAGTGGCAAATATAAATTTAGTTTTGATATTGAATTGTTTACAATTTTTCGTTGACTGTCTCTCGTATCATATTGGTTACTGAGTTCTCGACAAAAGATACGAAAGCCTGAAATACTGCAGAAATTTTATTCCAGCGCTTACTTCATGCTTCTCGAAGTAAAACAATCTTTAATTTGATTTACAATCGGTTTGCTATCAGAAGCAACACAGAGAGAAAACAATACAGCAATAACTTTCTCCCAGATCACTCCGGGCTACCTCCATTTGCGCCGGGCACTGTAACCCATCTAACATTGTTAACCTGACGTATTTGAATATAGACGCTTATCCTCAACTACTCATTGCAACTAAAACGCTTTTACTGAAAAATGAGTAAAATTTGCTTGAAAGTTCAATATGATGTCTGATCGAAGTAGGTCATCTCCATCCGACATCGGTACTACATTATTCCGAATAGCCTCACCTACTTTTACTCATTTTTGACAAGGTACGGTTTTTTTCACAAATGAGTAGATTTGACGCGTTTCTGACAAAAACCGTACCTTGTCAAAAATTAGTAAAAGTAGGTGAGAGTAGTCGGAATGATGTAGTACCGATGTCGGATGGAGATGACCTACTTCGATCAGACATCATATTGAACTATCAAACAAATTTTACTCATTTATGGGTAAAAGCGTATTAGTTGCAATGAGTAGTTGAGGATAAGCGTGTAACATAACGAATGTCACGCTTTTCCAATCAACACATTTAAATGCTGGTTTCATGGCCTGTTATGATGATGGAGATCCCCACCTGGAAATTGTCAAACCATCTTTGAAGCTGTCCCCCGGTGTTGGCACGTCTTCAAACGCTGTCCTATTTTTAGAAACTTTACCGTTGTTGTCATACACCGCAAAAAACACAGTGACAAAAAAAACGTACATAAAATTGCATTGAGCATAACAACGACCAGGCAGACAATGGCGAAGAATGTTCACATTAAGAACATTGTTAATAGCCTTGTTACCGAAAGTAGCTACCAGGAACGGGGGTGGTGGTGGCTTTTGAATAACCAGACGTCTTTGAGCTGCAACGAGCCAATTTTTCGAAGCAAGAAAAGACAGCAGCGCTGGAAATTAAGAATGTAGAACGAGTGCTACCGTATGTGGTGTGGTTATAAGTGAGAAACTTTTTCCATAAGAGAGTGGAACGTGCAGCCAGTGAATGAAGAACATGATGCTACCGTACGTACAACGAAAACGACATATCGGCGTGTATTTGTCTTTGGCATCTGCTCCGTACGTGGTACCCGAGGTAGAAGCGATATCAAAGCTGCAATTTTATGCAGGGCTGTGAAAAGGCAACATCGTTTGACACTCATGTAACCAAAAATAGACAGATTGTATAAATCGAGTCTTCAATTGACACGTTTCTCGGAAAATCATCTAGATAGCGAGGTCATAGTTACACTTGTTTAGAACAACGCTCTAACTCGGGTATCCCATTTAGGAAAACTTTGCACAGAAAAGTTGGAGGATAATATTTGTTTTTCTTTTGCAACAGCCGCTGCTAGATTCGCAAAATGGTTTAAATATTTACGGCTTATTGCAAATATTTTGCAGCTAAAATTGAACTGAAATCCTGAATCAATTGGCCTTGCACTAATATTTGGATCAAATAACTGTTACATTACCGATCAATAACAGTGCTAGTGGGAGTTGAGTTAGGAGCTGAAAAAAATAAATAAATTAGTTATGGAATTTGCGTTTCGACTTCGGGTCGTCGGAATCCGGACACTAGCTTAGTGATAGGACAAAGCTAGCGCCGGATTGACGATCGAATAAAGTGCCATGAAATCTGGAACAATCACGTTTTTACGTTACGGACCATGAGCAAAAATCTTGTGTTTTATAATTATGTTCAATTTTCCTTCAGTAACGCCCGCATAACACTTTTATTAGTGGAAATAATAGCTCTTGTTTTATAAACTTCAGTCACGGTTTCGGCCATATCATTCTCAAGTCCATTTTCTTTACGCGCACTAGTTCACAGCTTTATGAACATTATTCATAGAGCCATAGATTTGGGAACACTAGTTCACAAAATCAAAACACTTTGGATCTTTTTTCGTGAACTTTTTCACGAACTAATGAACTAATTAATGACTCCTAACATATTAGTCACGAGCCAGTATCCGTGCTCGTGAAATAGTTTACAAAATCATGAAATATTATTCATGTATTAGTGAATTGAGTCATGATTCCTAGTATAACAGTCACGACTGATTATGCGTGCCCGTTAAATAAATCACAAAATTATAAAATATTGATGTATGGTTCATGAATTCTATTATAATAGTCACGACTCACCATTCATGCCCGTGAAATGAAAGCCCATTATTCTTAATATATTGTTTACGATCTTATATCCGTGTTCGTGAATTAGTTCACAAAATCATTAAATATTTTGCATGTATTCGTGAACAGGTTCATGATACCTAGTATAAAAGTCACGACATACCATTCGTGATCGTGAAATAGTTCACGAAATTATAAAATATTCATGCATTCGTGGTTCATGATTCCTAGTACAATAGTCACGTCTGACCATTCGTGCTCGACAAATAGTTAACAAAATCATGAAATATTATTCATGGATTCACGATCTATTTTGTGTGCTTGTAATATTTAGAATATATTCCTAATCATTTTCAATTTGATGTAACCCTGGTAATGAAATTTTCACATGAACTCTTTCGCCAATCTTAGGGTATTATTTGTGGAATCATTTTTGTGCCTTGCACTTTTTTAAGAAATGTCCAGCTGCTAGCTACCAGTAATAGATACGAGCAGTATATATAAGAAAACTATTGAGACCTCGAACATCGTTATTCATTTGATAAGGTTCAATGTGATGTCTTGACAGAAAACGAAAGCTGCGTTGAGCACCACAAATCGTGTTCGTGATATAGTTCACAGAATAAAGCTGCTGATATTATGAACATGAACTACATTACTCCTCGTGTCGAATTCAAAAGTAGAAAAAAAAAAATATCACGATAACGTGAACAGGAATTACGATAATTGTGACTAAGATCCTGAAATAATGAACATAAATCACACACCTCGTGATAAAAATGTCAAAAATCGTGATTAAGATCCTGAAATCAAGAATATAAAGAAATATAAATCTCTGCTCCTGACTTAAATATCACGACAACGTGAATTGAAATTACGAAGATCATGATAAAGTTCCTGAAATTCTGAACATAAATTACATTACCAATGATAAAAATATCAAAAATCGTGAGTGAGATCCTGAGATCATGAACATGAATCACTCTACTCATGACTAAAAATTAATAACCAGATAACAGTTTCAAAATGGCAGTGAAAATTGGTGACTGCACGACTCCACCGTTTACTACCAGCTCGAGAGTTCTTCACGGTAGTATTCTCGGACCATTCCTATTTTTGCTCTATTTAAACGACTTCAACCATTTGCTTAAGTGCAAGAAACTTTCGTTTGCCGACGACGCAGAGTTCTTGCAATCCTAGCTGGGTGTATTCACCAATTGGTGCTATGCCAATAGGATGATGTTAAATGCTTCCATGTGTTCGGTTATATCCTGTAATTTCGACTACAATATCTCACAAATCGTTCTCAAACGGGAATCATTTGATAAAGATTTGGGAGTCTACTTTGATCCCAAACTAAACTGCAAACACCGCATTGAGTACACTATTTCTAAGGCTTCAAAGCTGCTAGGATTCATTTTTAGAGTCACCAAGACCTTTAAAAACATACATTGTTTAAAAGCACTCAATTGTGCTTCAGTCCGTTCTACACTCGAATAAGGCAATGCAGTCCGGGGACCTTACTACCAAAATGATATTCAACGCATCGAAGGCGCAATTTGTTCGTTTCGCACTTCGTAGACTCCCGTGGAGAGACCCACTAAACCTACCAAGCTGCATAGATCGCTGTAAGCTGCTCTGAACTTTTGAACATCGACATTCATCGTCGTAGTCTTCGAACTCATCCTTTCTTTCGCATTCCGGTTGCCAGAACAAATGATGGTTATAGCGGACCTTTCGTCAGTATGTGCCATCTTTTCAATCGCTGTTCCAACGACTTCGAGTTTCATTTGCCCCGTAATGCCGTCAAGGAATCGTTTCTGAGCTCATTATCTTGTTAGCTGGAGTCTAGTGCTAGTTCGCAGTTACTAAGACTGTGTAGTTAGTTTTAATTGAGTTAAAACAAAATTCAGCTCAATCGGGCTCCCAAATAAATAAATAAATAAACCAAACATTCGAATGTAAGGCTTATATATTCGAGGTCAACTAGTTTTTTTGGAAACACAAATAGTTTCATGAATACGAGGTTTACTATGCACAATTTCAGGAACTTGGTCACGATTTTCGTAAATCATTCAGTTCGCAAAATCGTGATCTTTTGTTCATGAATTTATGAACGGATTTTTTCCGTGAACGGACAGGGACCGGGCATCGACCAGATACCGATCGAACACGAATGGAGAGACACGTACAAAAAGACACGAACTCTGACAGACTTGACCGGACATGGACATGTATGCGAAGCCATGTGGAGACACGAACATTGAGACAAACACGGACACAGAGCCATTGATGAAGAGACACGGACGAGAATCGGACTCAGAATGTACGTGTACGAACAGGCATTCTTGAAATAAATCGTTGAATTTAAAATGAAGCTATCATCTGCCGTCTCCCGGGTGAGAAATGTGCATATTGATAAAAATTAAGTGCAGACAAGTTTCTTACATAAAACAAGAGACACATTCTAAAAGAATTCTTTCAGGGAAAACAACAACTCCGGTGCAGTTCGATATTTGATGTCACACATTTCGTTCTTTACGGGCGGACGTCTATAGGGAGACGAGCAATAATTTGCCCGCTGACAAATAATTCCGTCTACACCGTCTTTACCGTTAAAGCCAACCAAAAATAATGAGTAAATGCTTCCATCGCATACCGCTCAGCCAGTATTCCTCGTGGACCAACATCCGTCATAATTGCTTCCATTCGAGCTAATCTAATTAAACTTTCATTTCCATTTTTCATCATCGTTCCTGCTCTCGTTCCACCACAACAACCAACGACAGGTAGGGGATGAGATTCTCGCCGTCAATCTGGTCGACGTTACACGGATGTCGTTAGATGACGTGGTGATAATTATGTCGATTCCAAGACGTCTCGTTCTGGCTATCCGCCAGCGTCGTGGTTCGCGCGGAGCAAATTCTCCAGGGCCGCACCAAATGTCACGACCGGAGCATAAACCACCACCAGTTGTGGTCATCAAGCGTGACCTACGGGATGATGATTTGGACGATTCGGATAGGGCGCCACGTTCCTCGAGATCTTCGAGGGAACGACGAACCGGGGATGGTCGAGAGATGACCGAATCCCGTTCACGGCTAGGACTGGGCCTAAATAATTACAGTCCTCAGAGTGAACAGCTAGACTTGTATTACAATAGTCGCACAGGCCAACCAGTGGAAACACCGAGCTGGGGCTACAAACCACCGCCTCCACCATCTGTCATCACCGAACAGCCGAAGGGTAGTCATGGCTTTCAAACATCCCACTCGTATTACCAGAACGCCGGGACACTGGAGAGTTTAGCCGAGAAGGTACATGCCTTCTACCCAAGCAGCACCACTAGCCGCCGATTGTCCGCCGGAACCGGCGTCAGTATGTCGCAATCCCACCAAAGGTTTCCGCGCAGTGGCTCGGATCAACATCTGCCGCGGGTAGAGTACGCCGATTACGCATCGCTCGGAAGACACGCTCTGTTACGGTCTAGCCTAAAGACTGATCTTGTACAAGCGGCTCCTATCGCAGGTGGTACCCTCGGTCGTTACGGACGTTACGATCCTCCACCGTCATCACGCACACCGAAATATGCTCCATCGCCATTGGGTGCCACCGGTTCTCTTCAGCGGCGCTCCCGTCCGGCATTGGATTACTCAAGCGATACGGAAGCAACGATTGGTCCCCGGCCTAGCTACTATTACTACAACCACCCGGCAATGGCTGCTGCAATTCAACGTGGTAGCACACAAGCCCTTGGAGGTGGTCCCGAGTTTGCCAAATTCAATTCGTTACCACGCGAACGGCCCGGCTCCCGAATGGGTCTCCGTAGTAGGATTGGTGAACGCCTGCAGGATGAAACCGATGGCAACTTATCCGCTCCCGAGTACTCACTACCCATTCGAAGGGATCCTCGTGATCTACGCCAGCGCATCACCGCAAGCCCATCGATCTTCACGTCGGACGAATACCGAGCCTGGTTACGACGAGCTCCCAGCAGTTCTGCTATCTGCGAACAGATGCGAGCTTCCCGTGATATTCTGAATCAGCAACGAGCGCATCGTTTCTCCTGTTCAGCAGAGAACATTCACGATGTCCTGAAGAACACCGAACACATATACAGTAGCCGAACCGGTCTAACCGGTGGAACTCTTGATCGGCATAACCTAACGGTAGGCGGTCCACGAATGTCATCACTGCCAGTACGATCCATGTCTTCACAGCACATCGGACCGTCGTCCATTCGATCGCCGAGTGTTCGTCGTATGCGGCAACTACTCGAACTGACCCAGGGTGGCCACGGTGTACCGGGTTCGGCTATGGCAGCACTAACCGGTCACCAAAGCCCAGCTCCGACACCAAGCACAACACTGCCACGATCCCATCGACAGATCGATATTAATCCGGCTGAATACACCAAGTACAAGCTGGACAAACCGGGTAAGTTTCGTGTATTTGAGGTTAGATCGGTTTTAGTATTGTTTCTTTTGTAGTGGTGGACGCCATCGGAATGTCCGGAATGTTGTGGATTCATTTGCTGGCGGGTCGTGGCCTACGAGCCATGTCCGAAACAACACAAACTCAGCAACCGATGATACGGGATCTGTACTGCGTGCTGGAATGCGACCGAATTCATAAAGCTCGTACAGTGGTCCGTTCCGGTGATTTGCAGTTTGATTGGGATGAGTCATTCGAGCTGGATCTGGTGTGTAACAAACAGTTGGATGTTCTGGTTTATTCATGGGATCCGCAGCATCGGCATAAGTTGTGCTATCGGGGTGCACTATCGCTCACCACCTTGCTCCGACAATCACCGATTCACCAGTTGGCGCTGAAGGTGAGTTTTTTTGTTGGACAACTATTTTCGGGTGATATTTTCTACGGTTTTTTTCACCAGGTGGAACCTCGAGGTACGATCTATTTGCGCCTGCGGCATACTGACCCATTCCAGTTGTATCGACGTCGAGGATTGCCCAGTTTACGAACCAGTGTTCCGGCATTGTTCGGAGCTGATTTGGAAACGGTGGTGACGCGTGAATCCAAGGGTGCTCCCGGAAGTGCTCCAGTTCCTATCATTCTGCGTCGCTGCGTAGAGGAAGTTGAACGGCGCGGCCTGGACATTATCGGTCTGTATCGGCTGTGCGGCTCGGCTACCAAGAAGCGTTTGCTAAGGTTTGTGTTTAGGTTGTTCAGCTTTTACGAGACGACAGTAAATGTTCTATTCTTTCAGGGAAGCCTTCGAGCGGAATAGTCGAGCAGTTGAGCTGACACCGGATCACGTGCCAGATATCAACGTAATTACTGGTGTTCTAAAAGACTATCTACGTGAGCTTCCGGAGCCATTGTTTACCAAGTGTTTGTTCCAGATGACGGTAGATGCGCTAGGTAGTGTTGTCCTCCAGAGTAAGATTGGATTACTAATCTCATCGACGATTCTTTCAACAGGTGTTTGCTTGCCGGATGACCCAGAAGGTAATGCCAAGTTGATGCTCAGTATTTTGGATTGTTTACCAAGGGCAAATCGGGTAAGTGAACCACAGAATATTTTACGGATATTTAGCTCATGTTACAACCAACGCATTCGCAGGCGACACTGGTTTTCCTGTTGGATCACCTATCGCTGGTGGTTTCAGCTGCGGAACGCAACAAGATGTCTGCCCAGGCCTTAGCTACTGTTATGGGTCCTCCGTTGATGCTGCACTCATCTAGCGCCGGTCCCAACGAAGAGATCGATCACGCACAACCAATTGCAGTGCTTAAATATCTGCTGCAGATCTGGCCACAGCCTCAGCATGGCACCGGTCACGTGGGTACTTCAGGTAACGTAATCTCTGACTTCCTGCTAGCAAGCGTCCAACTGCAAGTCTAGACGTTGTGTGTTTCGTTTTGTTTTCTTCTTTTGATCGATTAATCATTGTGTTTTCCTAGCGAATGCAGCTCATTCCGCCAGCCAAAATTGTCAGTCACGCACGGCATTTCAATTTTTCACTAGCCATTATTTGTTATATCCGGTGACTAGTGTTGAACGTAAACCGTTGATAGTGTTAGAATCGTTATAATTTTTCTGTTCATTCTTTCAAAACATACCAAATCGCATATCACTAAAGTCCTCATATAGAAGTGGACTTAGCATGCGTCAAATCATAAAGTCATGCTAAGAACTTCTACGTGGAAGCACTTTGGCATGTCAATCCTAATTTTCATTTATCTTGCAGGAATCGCCACTCCCTTGTCATCGCATCACTCTCTCATTTCTTGAGCGGTTTTTCAAAACGTCATATCTGCAATGAGTTACTCTCTTTGTTTACTTTCTCTTTCGATTTTTACGGCGTCATTATAACACTTTTCACTTCTTTTACAGTACAGATCGAAAGACGGTGGTTTTAACTAGCATATTATGCAAAGAGTTGAGGGATAAATGTTAAAGTGACCGAATTATTAACAGAAGAGAAAGTAAACAAAGAGAGTAACTCATTGCAGATATGACGTTTTGAAAAAACGCTCAAGTTTTGTGTTTTTTTTTGTTGTAGCCAACACCCTCGCCCACCCAGTTTTTGCCTTCCATTCGACACCTACCCTCACATAAACACACACGCTCAACCCATCACAGAACAGATGCAAGCTTACACTGTTAAGCGCTCTCATGCAAAACAACAACAACAACCGTCTTCGTATTTTGTATCAAGTCCATGTGCATTTTGCTGAAACTGCTGAATGAAACTTTTTCGCAACAAACTTTTCTATTTCGTAGTCCATCCAATTGGCCATCACAACGAAACATAAAAAAAAAACTGTACAAATATTCATCCGCGTTTGTCTTTTTTTCCTGTGTAAATATATCTCTTTTTCGATTGCCTTTAAATTGTACACCTAGAACAGAACGCTCAACTAATACCAACACAATTCTTCCAACACTAACTCAAAAATAAAACAACAGCAAAACACAGTTGGCCCACAGCTACCTTGATGCGGTAGGAAATACGCGCATCGTGAAACTACGTGCGAGAGCGCGCGCGTGTGTTTGTGCTTGTGTAGGTGTGCACGTATCCGCGTCGGGTGGAGCTTTTCCCTTAAACTAGTAGGCGCTGCGCGAGTTCATACTGTTTACAGACAGACACCGAACAATAGGAGTGAGCGATTCCTGCTAACGGACTGTTTGAAGCTCTGCCTGTCTTCGTCTCCTGCTCCGCGCTATGTAATCATCTCTCATTTCCTTTTCTCTTTCTTCACACAAACACGCACACACAGACACATTGTTCGTATCGTTCATTAATAGATGATAGACCCTGTGGATAATGTTGTGTGTGTGTGTGTGTTTTGTTTGGCGTTGTTTTGTAGATTGTGTACATATTTATCGCTATGTTTGTGACAAGTTAGGCATCATTGCGAAAGTAGAGAGCAGTACAACGTTTAGTGTATAGCTTAGAGTCAATGAGGTAGAGGAACTCTAAATTAAGAGGGAAAGGCCCCGCTCAAAAATATATGGCTTTCTTCTTCTGGCTATGGTCCGAATTCATCCGAACTTTTTGATCCAAATTCTGTATGATACAAATTACAGGATTCGTGAAAAAAATAACTGGAACGGACTTTTCGCATTCAGAATTTTTATAATTTTTGCTATTCGGATAAATTAGTATAACATTTGGCGTGTACAAATTTGGCTTATGGCTCATTTGAACAAGAACAGATATTAACAGTATAATCCAGAGAAATGTAATTATTATGTTTAGTCCGATTAATTTTCGCCGTAACGATGCTGCCAGGGCAGTTTCAATTACAAGTGGAAAATTAAAGACCTTACTTAAAGCTCAAAATATCAACGAAAACGGATCAAAAATGTCAATTTAGATTGGTTTCGACTAGAATAACAAAAAGACGCCATGTTTCATTTGGAATTCCAATTTAGCAACCAATGTCATTTCACACACACATAAGGGTTGTCGATCGCATATGTTAAAATTCAACTGAGAAACCCTCAAAAAGCGGCCATCTTCGAAAACGAAAAAGAAAAGTTTTGTTTTCACTACTCTTTACACAATCTTCATGAAAGTTGATCAATGTCTTCGATACATTGAGCTTGTGCGACCACCCCTGGGTGATACTCCATTATTGATCAGGACTAGCTAAAATTGCGCCGAGAATCTATAGATGTGTAACTAATCATGCTTCAATGTACAACCCCTGTAAATCCCAAGTTGTTTATTGTTCAATACCGGCGCCGCACAGTGGCGGGTCTTCAAACAAAAGTCGGACAAAACCTCAAATGTTACCTAATTTGGCTGAAAATCACAATTTAAGCTAATTTTGAGGTGCTGAGCTCATTTTTGATGTCAAAAGTCGAAAAATATTAAATGCATTTTTCCATACAGTGTCATTGAACTTATTCATATTTGAACTAAAAAGTCATAGCTCCAAGTAAATTTACCAAATGTATTTTATTCACCAACCAAGTTCTTTCGTTCCTCTACACAATGAAACAGGTTGTGCTAAAATCGGACCAAAATCAAAAGAGCAATATGCATTTGAAGTGAACAGAGCAATGGTGGTTTCGGAAGTGAAAATCATTAAAAAGTCCGGACTTTGCTACGTTTACACTCATGTTAAAAATCGTGTTCTTATCTAATATTCATAAAATTTTGAATATATATCATTCAATACATGAAATTCAGGAAAAATATAAAATATCAATATTTCAAAAATAAATTTTTGAGGTTTTGGCCAGCCTCCAGCCACTGTGCGCCGGCCAGGCCCGCACGTAGATCGCAACAGGAAAGGAAAGTAATGTTAGTCCGACACGTGCTTTTACTAGCGACCGTTTAGACTAATACGCACTCCAGAAGTGTCACGGGAGGAGGCAGATTGTTTGTAACGAAACGATAAGGATTCGAAATTGTGTTGGCGTTCTTGCGATATTCAAGACTTAAGGAGTCCCTGGGCACCCAGCCAACAGGAGGCTCATTAGATGGTTAAAATACTTTTATTATCGTAATGTTTAAAATTTTACTAAAGTTAAATAGTATTTTTACATATGATAAAATAGCAGAACGAAAAAATTCGTATGGAAAAACAATAAGAGCAAAAAACAAACTGGGGCTACTGAGCTAAAAATAATTTTCGCGAAAAGGATATGAAAAAATTAGAGCGATGCAAAATAAACTGAAATGAAAACTTTGCTTTATTATTACCCCAACTACTAGAAAGGAGTGGTACGATTAACACAAATTTCATATCTAATTGTGATAATCCTACTTGCTTCTCTTTCTAGTGGAATGATCAGAATGATTTACTATTTTATGCAAAAAACTAGAAAGTCTAAAAGATGCAGAAGACGAAGTATAAAGTCCTCTTTCTTGTCGCTTTTTGCGACATGGAAGCAAGAAAAAACTAAATTAGTGACTTAAAACAACAATGTACCAAAACCAGAAAATGCAAAAGATGCAAGTAATAAAGAAGAAACTCCTAATTTTTTCACCTTTTACCGCAAAAACCGCAATTGGTTTTCGATCCTTTTCGTGACATAATTGTAGTCATCCTTCCACTCAGACAAGACCATACTTATACACACACATTAAATACCCAGTGGATTCATTCCAATAATAATACGAAAAGATGCACAATTTTGCAACAAAATACTACTTATTTGCAATAAAGTGAGAACGAAACAAAATAGTTGATGAATCACCTAATAAAAATAGATGATAAGGACGCGGACGAAAATAGCTGGTCACCGTCTTAATCAATGCATTCCAGGCATTGTTAGAATAATATAAATGATGGATTTGTATAAAGATTTTGCCAATGGTGTTAAAAAAACTGCTTTTTTCGTTTTCAAAGGTGGCTACTTTTCCAGTATTTCTTTGTTAAGCATTAAATTATTGAAAAAGTATCCATTAAAATTGTCAATATTTTAAAGTTAAAATTTAGATTCTCTAACAAAATTCGTTAAAATACCAACGTTGCGAGAAACGTTTAAGCTTTATAAAGAGAATATGGGATGATTTGATGCGAGAAGTACGACATTATTCAAAGGCTAAGTTAAGGAAATGCAAACATTTAAATTGAAAGCCGCGCACGATAGGGCAGCCATTTGGGACTACTATAATGTAAATTTGTATTCGATCAGCCTGTAAACAATTCAAGGTTCCATTGAAGCATTACGTGCTCGTGTGAAAGAAAAGTGCTCGTCATCAATGAAAACGCGTCGGATATTTCGCGAGTGTTAACAATATAATTTATGGCATTGTTCAACTAGATAATCGAAAAAAACATGTTTCTATTCTATTCTAACCCTCACGCAGCCAGTGATTGGAAAACACTGCAGATATTCTTTAGTGTTTTTCTTGTCAACATTAATATTTGAAGCATATTATGAGTATTATGTCGCAAATATAAAAAACGACCAGGCCTACTGTGCAGAGTTTGGTTTGAAGATGTTTTTTAAAATTATACGGCAATTAAATTATTCAAACACTTCCATAAAAACCAAATTTCAATGACTGTCCTGTTTGGTGCGCGTGTACGCGAAGTTCCCGAATATTCAAATATACATAAATCGTGCATATTTCAACTGGACGATAACTGAGAAACTTGGGAGAAAATTTGTTGTCCTCGTAACACCTCACTTCAACAACCTGGTTTTGACTAAGAAATCGATTAGTCGCCACAACCCGAGCCCATTCCGAACAAGATAATCGAAAAAACATGTGTGAAAAAAGAGAAGGAAAGAGAATCCAAAAAAATCTCTGAAGCGCAAAAGTGGTTTGTCCCGCAGCTAAGCAATCACGTGAGCCAGAATGCACAACTTCCATTCCACACTCTGGCGACGACGAAGATACCAGAGAAATCATTCGCAAGTACAAAATAAGACACAGTAGTTGAAAAAGTAAGTTTCTTTAACATTTCCGCGGTATCATGATTTTTCACATCATTATTCACTTCCTCATTTTCTTACCAGAATGAGGTTAATGGATTGTTTGTGTTATTAATTTTCAAATAATCTGCAGTATTCATACTCTTTAAATAAAAGTTCATTTTCTTGGCGTGTACATTGTTTTATTTAACCTGGAATAGTAAAAAACTACCTCTGCCTTATTGGATTTAGCTTGAAAAATATTTAGCCAGGCAAAAAACATTGAAAAAATGTTTGCTAGATAGATAACCTTTCCAACAAGTGCTTGTTTGTCAAAATCAGTGCAAAAAACTGAGCATCATCTTCTGAAAAGATGAATTTTTGGAAGCTAATTGCAGAAAGTTGGCCACGAAAGTAAACTTTTGATTGAATATTCCAAAAATTTAAGACTTTGTTCAAGCGTATATTTTTGGCATGATAAAATTGTTAAGAATACTGAACAAACTAAAAGAAAAATTAAGTTAGTATTTCGACTCCACCATAAAATTGAGGGTACTATGGGGAGAATTTTTGAGTAAAAATGTATTTCCTTTAACTAGTAGTTTCAAACCGAGGAACACAACTTGGCGAAATTAAGAGCATTTCGAAAATAAGAACTTAGGAGATATCTGAATTAATTCAGATATCAAGTAACTCCAAAATAAACGTAGCTTGATACCCAGGGATAAAAAAATTTAAAATCACAGCGATTTTACTCACGATTTCAAATACGGAAAATCAACATTTCTATCTAGGATGAACCAATCAAACAGTTTGAAAATTGACATTTTTGAGGATTACCATAGATCTTCAAAATCAAAAGAGACCATCCCAAGTTTAATCACATACGTAACACTCGAAAAGAATGCTTCCCCCTTTTTTAACAGTAATTTTAAATACATTTTTTGTTAGGACTATGATCGCATTTGCGATGATGGCGCCACTAACATACACACAAGTATATGGAGGATAGATAGACAAATGAAAAGTTGCTCCCCAGCTTGAGCGATTATCCGCTAGCAAACGAGTGTTTGAGACTGTGTATAAAAGGTGTACTGGGAAAATTTACGAATTGATATTTTTTTTGGGAAAATCTGCCAATAGTTTTATGCCTGTTAGTTTGTGGTTGAACTTTCAATAAAATAAATAAATCTTCAAATTCAGTCATTGATAGTCCCAAAAATCTGGTTATTTTTTAATGTCAATTGTCATAGAAACATCAGCAATGTGTGAGTGATTTCGAGATAATTATAACGGACCTTTTGAAAGCAGATAATCCCGTGTTTCGTGGATTCTAGCAATACAGTTTTCAAAACCGAAATCAAACAAGAGAGGCTATGCTAGACGAACGATAAAATGAACAGAAAAAAAGAAAACATCTATCCACAGATCCCTTCCCAGATCTGAACTACAGCAGACTGTTGACCAATACATACAGTCGGATTCGCTGGTTGGTCACTTAACAGGGTCGCTTTTTAATTGGGCCTCCGCTAGTTAGACAATTGTCCAACTAATAAGCATTTGAATGCCAAAATTTCACGTTTACTTTGACAATCAATTTGACAATAATTGGAGATGCGAACAGCAGCATTTACGCATTTAGCATTTGTGAATCGTTTCCACACTTAATTGTTGTACTAACATAAAGTGTGCAAACCGTTTTCTTTTCTAATTCGATTCCAATTATTTTAAATTAAAATATTTACTCACCATTCACGGCAGCTGATGATCCTTCTACAAACGTCACTGCAAAAAAGGACAGAAAGAAAGAAAACTCATTTAATATATGACAACAGAACAGTGACAACAACATGTGTTCGATAGGCGGACATGTTTGCATGATAGTTAATGGAACTAGTAAAATACATCACCCCGCGAGCAAGCTAACACTGCGGTCAGATGAGTTAAGAAATTACACACGGTAATTCCGTTTGCATGTATTTCCACAAAGAAGCTGAAAAATAAACACAGAAGAATTCGGCACACTTACAAAAACCCGAAGCAAACCTGAAAAGAGTCGAATATTTGAATTTTATATTCTCAACAACTGATTTAAATTAATTAACTCGTATATATAAATTAAATTTATTCGAGAGCGTTTTTACTATTTGAGCTCATTTTGCTCCCATCCACTAAACCAGTCCCTCGACAGGTTTAGTGGATGGGACTACTTTCGACTACTTTCTGCCTTCGCTGGAACAGAAAGACGCCTTTTCCCAACCCGCAGTCAGAGACTTCAAAAACCTATTTAAAGAAATAAAATATGGAAGTCTTTGAGAAGCTGTGCAGAGTTTGTTTTTACTTTTGCTCTAAGAGTCGCTCAGCTTCTTTTCCACGCACACATAAACTGATGTGCATAAAACTGTATTCTAAATGGGTAAAAAACTCTACAAACCTAAATCGCAGCGAATATCTTTATACAAGAATCAAACGGACAAGTTACGTGAGGCTTGCTTACTATTTACATTGTTTTCACTGAACAAAGATGGCGTCTTTGTTATTCTAGGCTCTTTAATTCATCCTATATCTACACAGTTGGGACCTCACTAGGCATTGTTTGCTGAGATTTCAGGTTATGGTTATGGTTACTGTCGGCCTATAATATAATCTTCATTTTTTTTAAATACTTTACTTGATTTATGCTCACTTTTGCCTGGTAACTAGAAAGAAATTTCCTTCTAGTCACTCGGTGTCGTGACTGTGAGGATAGGGCCCAAACAGTTACAGGGAATGCAATTCAAACTCGTTCAATTCTTGCATTGGTCTGCCTGCTACCCCACGCAACGACCCATGCGTTAAAGTCTCCCCCTATAACAAACGGCGTTCGTCCGACTAACGAGTCGATTGGTGTATCCAGCATCTGGTGTCCACTTTCGGGGAGCATTGCAGCTACGTACGAATACACCATTGATTTTAGCGATTACGTAGCATCCGTGTGTTATCTCTTGGACAGGGAATCCACCCATCATTTAGATTGTCGTTATCCCTGCACTGTCCACTACCCAGTTGTCGGTTACGGTTACAGTGCATAACCACTAAAATTACTCCTTATTCTTCTTCTGTCGTTTTCCTTCACGTAACATCAAAGTATTACTTCGTACTTTCATAGTACCTTTTTTTTCCTCACGAGTTTTCCACAATTCAGTAAGAGTCTCGATCCACGAAATGACGACGATTGAACCATTTAGCTCCCGACTTTTCTTATGTTTTCCGTCATACTCTCCATTAAATACATCGTTCAGGTCCGGCACTGCGTACTTAAACCATTAACCCCCGAACGTCACTCAGATATTCCCCAGTGGCAAATTACCGCGAATCATTTAGCTCTGAGTTCCAAAACCCATTTCAGGAATCAGGAATCAGAATATATTGGCTCAAATGGCACGTTCCCCGTACATAGTCGGGGATTTGTGCCTTGCCGTGTGTTTTCATCATTTCCTGAGCGGAAGGAAAGGACAAGGAGGTGTGGGGAAGTAGACTTGGAAGGGTGGGAAAAACAGCACAAAACAAAAAATAAACAACAGGTAAATTAAACTCACAAGTAGTTCAACTTGCCTGCGAATAAGCCTAAAGCTCTTTACCACATTGGATAAGAAACTTTAGTATGTCTCTGAGTTTCAGTCGACCAAACATGGTTTCGTCTATATAAGGACGGCTGAAGACTCGTAATCGCAATTGCGCTAGCGCTGGGCAGTTGCATATCAGATGATATGAAGTTCCGTAGTCGGATTCACAAAGATCACATGAAAAAGACTCAGCGCGCTGAATAGTTGCCATGTGATAATTGAGTTTGCAGTGGCCGGTTAAAGCCCTGGTCAGCATGCCGCAGTGGAGCTTCGAAAAATGTAAGAGATTTTTCGAAACCACTGGGCATGGTTGTTCTAGAAACGCCTTTGTTTGGCGACACGTTTGTAGATTTCTCCAATAATTGCGGTGCTCGGACGAAGCCCAGGACCGTATTTTTTCCCTTATCCAACTTGTCGAAATTGGCAGCGCGGGCTCAGGACCAACGAAGTCAATCGCTGAACCTGCCCTGGCCAATTCGTCAGCCCATTCATTTCCAGTAATACCGCAATGTCCGGGCACCCAGACAAGGTAGATAGTGTTGACAATGCTTAGTTCTTCGATTTGGGTTCGGCACGCGATCACTAGCTTGGACCGGGATTTGTCTGAGCTAAGGGCCTTGATTGCAGCCTGACTATCGGAGCAGAAGTTTATAACTCTGCCGGACAAACTCAGTTGAAGGGCCGATTGCACCCCGCACATAATCGCAAAGATTTCTGCTTGGAATACAGTACAGTATCTACCTAGTGAGTGAGATTGTTCCAGTCTCATTTCACGACAGTAGACACCAGCACCAGCACGTCCCTCCATCAGAGAACCGTCAGTGTAACAAACCACTTGCGTTTGTTGTTGTCTTTCCATAAAGCCAGACAACCACTCCTCTCGAGAGGGAATCTTAACATGGAATGTCCTGTAAGGAAAACTACAAGTGAGTGTAATATCGCTGGGAGCAAGAATATCTTCACCCCATGTAACCATTTGTGACCACAATCGTGTATGACTGGTAGCAAGATCAACATGATTACTGTTCCAAAGCCCAGTAACCTGCAGTCTGTATGCACATGATAGTGCTTCTTGTTTTAAGTGTATGTGTAATGGTTTGATATTTAGAAGTGCCTCAAGAGCAGCAGTCGGAGTCGTGGTGAAAGCACCAGTCAACGCCATGAGCGCCATTCTTTGCAGATGGTTTAGCTTTGACTGGACTGTCACCACCTCTCCCCTCTGCCACCACACAAGGCATCCGTATGACAGTATTGGACGTACAATTGTCGTGTAAATCCAATAGATGTATTTAGGTTTGAGACCCCAGGTCTTTCCAAAAGTTCGTCTGCACTGCCCGAAGGCCATGCACGCTTTCTTGACTCTGAACTCAATGTGAGCAGACCAATTCAGTTTGGAATCCAATATGACTCCAACGTATTTGACTTGATCTGCACACAGCAGCTCAGAATCAAAGAACTGCAAGGGACGAACCCCGGTTGTTATTCGCTTCTTCGTGAAAAGAACCATTGAAGTTTTGCTTGGGTTAACTGATAGTTTAACTTGTCGACACCACTGTTCGACAGCTCTTAATGCCTGTTGCATCAAGTCAAAGATTGTTCCGATGCAAAATCCAGTAATTAGTATTTGGTAATCGTCAGCAAACCCGTAGGTTGGAAATCCAAGCTCATTGAGCTTCTTCAACAAGCCGTCAGCTACTAAGTTCCATAACAAAGGTGACAGAACGCCGCCCTGAGGACAACCGCAAATACTCAACTTCCGTATCTCAGCCTGTCGCAGTGACGAGCAAAGTATGCGGTTACTAAGCATTGCGTTTATCCAACCTGAGATACATGCAGGTATCCCATGACCGCGCGTCGCTTCCAGAATAGACTGGAAGGACACATTGTCAAAAGCACCCTCAATATCTAGGAATACACCCAAGCTAGATTGCTTGAGCGAGAAGGCTTTCTCAATGTTGTAAACAACATCGTGAAGCAGAGTGATCGTGGATTTCCCACACTGATATGCATGTTGCATTTTGTGCAGAGGATATTCAACTAAACTAACGTTCCTGATGTGATGATCGATTATCCGTTCCAAAGCTTTCAGAAGAAAAGAACTTAAGCTGATAGGCCTAAAACTCTTGGCTTCTTCATAGCTTGAGCGCCCCCCTTTGGGAATAAATCTAAGTTATTTCTCGCCATGCTTTCGGGATATACCCGGTAGCAAGACTGGAAAGCAAAATCTTTTTCAAGACATGTTTAAGAATATCAAATCCCTTTTGCAGTAGCACGGGAAGTATTCCATCTTTTCCGGGTGATTTGTATGCAGCAAAGCTGTCAACTGCCCACTTGACCGATTCAGTGGAAACCAATGTGCGTGCTAGCGCCCACGAGTCCGAATCACCAGAATTAGATCTGTGAACATTGATCAACTCCGGATCGATACAACCTGGAAAGTGTGTGTCGAAGAGACAATTAAGAACATCTTTTTCGTCTGTCACATAAACACCATCTCTGGTTTTCAAGGAGTTCATCTGAAAATCATTCGATTTGGAGAGAATTTTATTTAATCTGCTAGCCTCGTTCAGACTAGAGACATTAGTGCATAGGCTTTGCCAGCCAGCCCGTTCTGCAGATCTAAGACATTTCTTATATGCACTACGAGCTGACCTGAAAGCCCTGGAGTCATCACGCTGACGCTGGTTCCAAGCTCTTCTCATAACTTTCTTCATTCTATCAAGCTCAGCCCTCCACCAAGGGGTTCCCCTAGTCGATTTAACAGTACGAAGTGGACAAGCTTCTTCGTAGGATGCTAATATGAATGAGTTTGTCGTATCCACGACGTCATCTAAGTCGTCTAGTTGACTAATTGTTGGAAAATATCCATGAAATTTAGTCGCTAAGTTTTCCAAAAAGAGGTCCCAGTTTGTAGACTTAGGATTACGATATGTCACCACATTGAAGGTGACATCAAAATGCTCGAAAAATATATATTTATGATCGGATAGAGACGGTTCAGTTTCATTTGGAACCTGCCAATTTCCCAGTTCATGCAAAATTCTATCAGAGCAAAGTGTTATGTCTAACACCTCCTCCCTCCCAGACCTCGCAAAAGTTGGTCGGTTTCCCACATTCAGAATATGGAGATTTGTACTACTTATGTACTCCATCAGTTCAGAGCCTCTCAGATTGATGTCTGAGCTGCCCCAAATGATGTGATGAGCATTCGCATCACTGCCGATAATGAGCGGAAGCCCATTTCTGCTACAATATGATACAACGCTTTTGAAATCATCAGAAGGAGATGATTCGTTATGCGGTAGGTATGCTGAACAATATATATATTTTTTGTCTACGTTTCCGACAGTCAATGTAACTGTGACAACACAGATATCGCGAGTTGTGAGCTCCGATATGAGACACGCGTCAATAGCCTTATTTGCAAGAATGCAAGCACGAGGCATTTCACGTGGGTTAGTCATGCCTGTCTTGTTGTAAGCAATGAAGGCAGTGTTAAGTAACTTTCCATAATAGAAGTTTCCTTTATGGAAATACGGTTCTTGAACCAATGCTATGGAAGCTTTACCTTCCTGCATGAGTCGAGATAAATTCATAGTTGCTGTACGTTTATGTTGGAGATTGACTTGTGCTATTCTAACCATTGTTGATTAGAGAACTGTACATTTCATCTCCAACACAAATTGCACAACAACTAGAGGACACCAAGCGAGTTGGGATGTTAACGCATTTAGCGAGCCATATCAGGTTTAAATAGGACATGATCATTTGATTCCCACGATTTGCGAAGAAAATAATGGTCCACTGTGTCAGAGATTCGCATAACACAGCAAGGGCAAAACCCAAAATGCTCCGTGCGCGACTGGCATATTTTAGACCCTCCAATCATTAAGTCCTCGGCACGGAACTACACCTTGACTTAGGGTCTCCTACTTTCAGTCGCCTCCTACGACATGGCAGCAGGACTCCAGTGGCTCAATTCTAGGCCGGATACCACACGGCCTCTGGGCAGGTTCATCTGTACACATCGAAATTTGATAATCGAGACTCAACAAAACTTAACCGAACTACCATCAGCCGAAAGTCTCTGCAAACCCCCAGCCAACAAAAATTCGGCAAAATTAAGTGGATCATCGGTGAAAAAAAATCGGTGTGTAGAGTGAACGTTCCGCTGCGTAATGCAGCGTACTGGGGAGTTCGCCCGACTCTTCCCAGGCTCCGTTCGCCATTGAGAATGTTTTAAACCCCCTCAACAATTTTACCCATAGCACGGGTCGCATGACACTATGGAATTGGGGTTCCCTGTTTGGTAGATTTTTACCACTGAAACAGGTAGTCCGTAGTGTAATTCTTAGCCGGTTGAAACAACCACTACCGACACTACATGGCTTATCTAGGCTGTTCGGTGAAAGAAGCTGACAT
Source organism: Topomyia yanbarensis (assembly GCF_030247195.1). Classification (NCBI taxonomy): domain Eukaryota; kingdom Metazoa; phylum Arthropoda; class Insecta; order Diptera; family Culicidae; genus Topomyia; species Topomyia yanbarensis. Next base: position 9,098,912 of record NC_080670.1, on the reverse strand, counting down.
TGAAGAACAGCTTCCATATTTAGATGGGCGAACAGCCGCAGAAGGAAGGAAGGAAGGAAGGATAACGGGAGGAGAGGGATTTGGGCTAAGCGCTTATTTAAAGGCGGCACTGGCTCGCCTTGTCAGGGCTGCTTTAGGGCATGTGGTATTTAGGCCTAGGACGTATAGGGCCCACTACCTCGTCCTACCACACCCGCAGTCAGCCCCCGCTGCTGGTTCGGGTCGCGAATCACAACTAGTTGCTATCGCGATTAAGCATTATCCACCACCTATGACCCGCCCGGTTGCTTGCAGCTCAGCTTCCCACGTAGCGTTCCTCCACCACCACGGGGCCCGGGTAGCTCCCAGTTTTGTCACAATCTATTCAGATAGTCTTCAGCGGTGAGCTCACCTTACTCCGTCTGACGGTTCCCAGACAGCAGAATTTCTCCCGATACCAATACCCGTCTCATTCAGTGGCGATTTCGTGTTTGGCACCGATGTCCGTTTCGTGAGCCAATCAGCTCCTAGCTTTGTCACGATATACTCGGATCGTTGCCGGCGGTGAGTCTGCCTTACTCCAACTGTGAATTCCCAAGCGGTTTACCTAGCCTGCTCAACGGGCCAATTTTCACTACAAGAAACTTATAAAACATTCTAGGAAGATAACTTTTGCAAAAGGAACTTAGAGAATTCAGGGCACATTTTTATCTAATCTAATCATTATAGTTGACTATATCACAGTAGAAGTCTCCAGAAAATTTTCAAATATTTGCAATTCAAGAGCTGCTTCAGACGTTGGAGAGATCAAAAGTAGAGTGAAAGCAAATGTTTAGTCTTAACGGACACAAACCCAGCACACCATGATACTAACTTAAAAAACACAGCACCAGTGAAGCAATGTAATAAAAATAAATGCTAGCCCTTTGGTTACTTGACTGCAACAATTCACGTAAAATAAAATCATGATATCCAATGAAACAGAATTCAAAACCACAATTTCAACCTGGAATTTCCTCTTTAAAATGTGGAGACGCCTTCCGATAAATTCTTCGGTTTTGACCCGACTTTGTATTGACTTCTCCGAAGTTTCTTTCAACATTTCATTGAATACTTTACGGTGACGTTACAAAAGAACTGAGTGTTCGCTTTTGACAGTTCACTTGTACTGTTTACATGGACTTCGAAAAATCCTTTACGATTTGCTTCGAGCGAATCTACACACTCAATCTTGTTCTACCGAATCCCAGCTTTTTTCGCTACTTTTACCGAGTTTTGCACAGCCGAGCACTCAGCTAACAAAGCTTTTACCGAGATCTCAATAGAATTGACGTTTGTTTTGAATAAACTCGGTAAATATATCGCTGAAAATCAGTAAATTAACGCCACTTTGCGGAGCTATCAGTTGAATTTTTTTACCGACTGTTAAGCTGTGCGGAAATTACCGAACTGAATTGAGTGTGTAGTCGCCCACAAATTTTTCTCCATGCCCATGTAAACAGTACAAGCGAACTGTCAAGAAAAGTGAGGTTAACTGTGTCTGTAAAGAACCTACCTGATACGCTCCGTATCAGTTGGCCATGTATTTTGTTCTCGTATGTGTTGATCTCTGGGTAACATTTACGTAACAGTTACGTAACTTAACTCTAATGTTACACCAGATAGCAGATATATTTTTTACGTAAACTTGTCGCAATATCACTTTCCCGAAACCCAAAGAAGAGTAGGATTTGTTACTGATTTTGACACCAATAAGGTGTTTATGTACTATCTGTCGCTGTCGATATAAACTGTTGTTGAATCTCATAACCCTCGTATCATAACTTCTCTAAACGTAAACTGTTCTTCCAAACTGTACTGCAACACCTATCCCTCCCACCTTTAACTCTGTGGAACTGTTGATGTGCGTAACTCATCAATGTGAAACCGAACTATTACATATGCAATCCGAACGAAAAATAAAATCACAACTCACTCACATGAAGCGTACGCAATATCTCGTGGTTAATTCAGAGTCCTATGTAGACAGGTCGGCGCGGCGAGCCAGTAGAGCCGCGTGGAAACAAAGCCAGTGCGTTGCAAGTGGGCAAACCACCGGCGCCTCTCCCGTCCCTCCCGTCGGCCAGCAGCTTCCATCAGCTCCATCATCATCATCAGCAGCAACAACAATCGCATCTGGCCCCGTCAGCATCATCCTCCCTGTTGGTGGGGACGGCAGCGGGGGCTATGTCCCGTTCAGCAACCAGCAGTCCATCAACAGCTTCCTTCCAACTCGGTCCGCATCCGCTCTTAGCCACTCCCAGCAATCTACAGTATCAATCAGTAGTGGCTCAGTTAGCTCAATCCCATCGAGCCTCGCCACAAGTGGGCCAACAGGTAATTACACACAACAGACACACACACACCCTCAGTCTTCAATCCAAACAAACCGCACACACACGACATCGCACACACTAACACCGACTCATCCACACGCGAGCTAAACTAGTATTGACCACGTGTTCACACACACCTTAAAAACCATCTGCACTTTTATTAGCGAATTAAATGACCACGACGATGACCACCGACCCAATAATTCCATTATAATCGAACTTTTCTTCACACAGCACCATCTATTGGAGGCCTCAGCGGCCTCGGCGGAGCCCGGCCAATCGCCACATCACGCCACACCCTCCCCAAGCTCTAGTTCCACTTCGTCGGCATCTGGATCAGGATCCGGTAAGTGAAAACGTCCCTTCTTTCCTATCATTATCACTACTAATCATCCACTTCATCCCTCCCGCACAGGCACGGACACCATTAAACGTGGAGCATCACCCGCCTCGGTTAAGTTTAAAGAATCCAGCAGTAGCTACTCGCTTAAATCAGACACCAGCCGCATCCTGAGCAGCACCAGCAGTCTAGTGAAAAAGTATGCCAGCAGCAATAACGGTGCCGAACCCGTTTCCAACGGCGGTTCCTCTACGTTCGATCATCCTCCCGCCGTGTCACCCCACCAGTCACTGCTCGGCAATGGAGGCAACGGCGCTCGGAAACGGGACAGCAACGGCGTCGGCCCCAGCATCATCACCAGTAGCAGCAACAATAATGGACCAAATATTTCCTCATCATCCGATCTACAGTATCCATCCAGAAGTGTTCTTTTCACCTCGGATAGCCTGTCAACCACATCGACGTCACCTCAGCCAACCACCGCAGTGGCTACGACATCGTACGGAAAAATTACCACCTCGTCATCCTCCTCAGTACCGGCGGTTCCAGCTTCCTCGCTAGACGTCGTCACGTTCAGTTTGGACGAGAAGAACAACCTCGTGGTCTCACCGTCGCCTTCGTCCGCATCGGAGTCTTCGCATCATTCGTCGAATTCATCATTGCGGGAACGATCACCACAGCCATCACCGTCACCACTGAAACGGCAGGATCCAGTAGAGCGTGCTGATAGCGCTGGCTCTACAAGCACTGGTTCAACTGGTTTCATGTCGTCGCTACGAAGTCAAACTCTCGGCAGCTACCAATTCCCATCGAGCACCCTGAAGCTGCCTAGCCAGCAGAGCGCGGATCCTGCAGCAGATGGTAGCACCTCGTCGTTGCTTCGCAAACTCACAACGTCACTGTCGCGGTCGATCACCAGCAATACAGGCACATTACCATTATCGTTAGGTAGGCAAGGCGCAAGTAGTTCACTATATCAGCAAGACTATTCCGGCAGCGGAAACGTCAGCAGCAGCAGTAGTGGTAAGCCAACGAGTGCTTCTCTCAATTATACAAGCTCGGGGGGTAATGCTCTGATAGATAGCAGTAGCAGCAGCAGTGCAGTCACGACAGCTGCCGCGATCAGTAGTATGAGTATCTACGGAACGCTTCCGAAGAATTCTTCGATTTATTCGTACGGTGGTACATCCTCGAGCCTACTCACGGGAACATCTAGCTCGTACGGTATCAATGATCGATTACGAGCATTGACCGGAGTCTCGACGGAGGGTTCCAGTGGGTTAGGATCTAGCGTGACCGGCGGAAGTACCTCGGTAAGTTCCGCTGCAGATAGTGGAGCAGGCTCCAGTGCTGCCGATCTAGGAGCGAGCGGGTATGACTACGAGTCATCTGGATTCTCATCCACTGGGTTGACCTCCTCGTACGGTACGACGGCGTCCTCGGGTTCGATGACCACTTCGGCAACTTCCGGACTTTCGTCGTCGTATTTCAGCACCGGCAGCGGTACTAGTCCGTTCGGTACAACAATTGGGACAAGTGGGCTAGGGGACGCCGGTTCTGGTCCTCCTACATATAGAGTGCAATATTCGTCGACCAATCCATTTCTACCTAGCTATAATCCACCGAGCGACAATGGCAGCAGCCTGGCTCACGGTGCTAGCGGTCGCAATGGTGGACTGAAATCGTCGGACGAAGATGATTCGTTCGATATGAAGTAAAAGGGGCAATCTTGATATGAACAGTATTATACTAGTAGGGGCGTAGTTTGCAAAAGGTTTTGCTTCCTGTTGTCAGGGCAATTGTACCGGCGAACTGTAGGACGCAATGATCTACAATCAAGTTTAAGTTTTGTACAAGAAATGTTTCCGGAAATAATGACGCAACAATCAAACAAACGGAACACCCAGTCTTATTGTTTTCAGGCCGACGTTTTTTGAGGAGTTTTATATTGTTTTGACAACTTATACTGAACAGTGCGGGCGCGTGTTTTTACGCGTACGACAATTACAGGTCATTCAAGTTCTATCAGTAATAGAGCGCTTCGTGTTTGTACCCATTATCAAATATTGACCTGACACATGTTTGAACCTGTAAGAATCAACTTTTAGAGCGAAGACAAACCAAAAAAAAATGTTAGAATTATTACTAAACGTGCATTCGATACGCTTTACTTGTCATTTGAGTAATGAAGAAACGACTAGCTTAAATGTAATCATAACTAAACAAACGGGGAAATTGCGATGTCATAGAAAAAGAAAACCAAAAAAAAAACACTCATAATCATACAACTAACAGTATATACAACCTCAAGAATCTAGCGAACCGTTCACGTCAAAGACAGGAAACTAAATCTAGGAAACAAATTTGAGTAGAACAAAATACAACCGAATACAATAAGACGAAAGAAACAAGACTTACTTATACATTGCGCCAGTGGGCGGTCAACACAAAAGTGAAAACGAAGCAACAAATAAATCGCATTTTCAAACCAATCGTAATATTCGTAACCGATGTCAAGATCGGAAGCTTTTAGAAATGAGGACTTCCGGGTTTTTTTTCCTTTCAAATCTTTACACTAATCATAATCGAACCAATTTCTCTTGAATTTTCAGAAGCAAAAAAACTCATCAATCAAACGAACAAAACACGCGTAAAGAATTTAAAACATTAGCTCTAACCGTTAATCATGTTCTTGTAGCCTGAAGCAAATAAGTAAATTAACTATACTACACACAACACTCACACACAGCAGCTTCAAGCTAGTTAGACTTTCCCTGAACCACAACCACTATTTAGCACAATTTTCATACGAGTAACTAAAACACATCATCAACACTCCAAATCGTTCATAATCAGTGTACCCAGAACCAAGTAAAGTAGATAAGACAAGACATCAGAAAACCATGTAATCGCATACTATAAACGCAAAGTAAATTGTTTTATTCGTTTTTTTAAGCCAAACAAGGACTGCATGCCTTACACAGAAATACGAAGCTGGTATGCGCATACCATTCAGTGTCCATTGCTTGTAAATAGGGTTAGGGAAAATCGAATTATGTAAGGCACTGAGTGGCAGGGTACTCACTTATCGGCACGCTCGTCCCTTTGATTTTGGCGGTGTTCTTACGGGTTACTAGATGAATCGTGCTGGCGACTGGGATGGGTGCGATGGGTTTGTAGTTTCCTGGAATTTAGCAGCTGAATACGAAATTGTTTCTTTTTATGTTTTATTTATATTACGTATCTTGCGAAGAATAGTGGGAAAAAAGGAAAGAAATTGATTAGAATAAGTAGTTTAATAGGGTAAAATGATCCTGGCTTACCTTGGTTTGCAGGGATGCCAAGTGATTTTTTAGAAAAATTTAATAGATTTTTTAAAAAATCAGGAACGTATGGATGACCTTTTTCTGGAGATTAATTGTAAACGCAACACAACTGGCAACACGGATAATGCACGTTGTTCATTCGCACATCCCATACGTTTTTCCCACCATCGTTAGTGAGATTGTGCTCACATATGCTTGTCCAGATCCATCCATGATCCATGAAGATGACAAGCTGAGGGGACGGTCGAAAAAGATGCTGTGCCACAACAGGTGATGCAAATTGATGCTTCCTACCGCTCCTGGTACAGTTTGTTTAACCGGTTAATTCGGTAAATCGTGCAATGTTCTGCTTTGATCACTACTGAGGTTTCATAGAAAGGTAAACATTTCTTCCGGTCAGCATGGTTTTTATCCAGGTCGATCTGTTACAACCAATCTGCCCGGTTTCACATCAGTTTGCATAAATAACATAGAAAATGGGAAATAAGTAGACGTTATACACTGATCTCGAAGCTGCATTTGACAAGATTAATCATCTTACACTTCTGTACAAGCTATCCAGGCTAGGTACATCGGACATTATCCTGCAATGGTTTAGTTTTCTACTTGTGTGGAAGATAGCTTTGTGTTAAACTCGGGCCGTTTACGTCAGTGGTTCGAAAAAAATCCGTCGTTCCACAAGGTAGCAGTCTTAGACCCTTGCTATTCGCTTTGTATTTCAACGATGTTGCTACACACCGCTGGGAATCGACGGCCCTATTCTGCGCGGCGTGTGACGTGACGTGAGACGACTAATCTCACCTCACTCTACGTGACTTTTCTCACCTGATTCTGAAGTCACTTCCGGTGACGTGAGACGCCTATTTAACCGCAATGGGGAATCTCACCTCATCCGAGTCGACTCTCAGAATCGGGTGAGAAAAGTCACGTAAAGTGAGGTGAGATTAGTCGTCTCACGTCACCCGCCACGCAGAATAAAACCGCGGTTGCAGAATTTTTCTATACTGATAATTTGAGAATAAGTTGGTTTGACATAAACCTGATGTCTCTCAGCATCAATAAAGACGTGGTGATAAGCTTGGTGGTGGTTGGTCTAACAATTGTTGTGTTGAACCAGTGATTGTATTCGTGCCCGTCCGCGTTGTCTGAACGCCATGCAAGCTCTCTTGATTCTGAAATCGATGTGGTATATTTAGTTTTGAGTCAAGAATTACCTCAACGTACTTGACAACTTGATCTGCGACAATAATTTCAGAGTTAAAGAACTGCAACGGACGAGCTCCGGTTGTAATTCATTGTTACGTGAAAAACACCATTGATGTTTTACTTGGATTAACTAATAGTTCAACACGAAGGCGCCATTGCTCAACAACACATAAGGCTGGCTCTATCAAATCAAAAAGTATATTGTTGCCAATACCGGTGATCGTTAGATGATAAGCATATGTCGGAAACTCAAGCTTAGTAAGTTTCCTCACTAAACCATCGGTGACAAGCTTCCATGGAGTGGTGATAGCACACCACCTTGAGGATATCCTACTGTCTGTCTACTCAGTTTCTTTGTCTCATCTTGTCCTAACGATGAGCACAGATGTCGCTTGCTAAGCATTGTGTGTATCCAGTTCGTTTTTTTATTTTCGTAGTGATGAATTAGCTGGGCTCGTTCGCTCATATGAGTGATGGATGCAACGCCTGATTGCTGCACAATGTTGAGCTGGAAACCCTGAGAATCCTGAGCAAGATAGCGTCAAAATACTGAACAGGATTCAGTTAGAATTTTGAGTAGGATTTTGATCAGAACTTCCACAAAGATTTCATTAGAATTTCTACCAGAATTGTGGCTAGGATTATACCAGAGTCCAGAGAAAGATTCCATAGGAATCCATGAGAAAGATTTCATTAGAGTAGGATTCCTCCAGATACGTGAAAAATATTTCGCCATAATCCTAAGAAGAATCTGAAAGATTCCATCCTAATCCGGAATAAGATCAAGGCAATTCCGGAGAAGCGTTCACACAGAATCCTGAGCAGCAGTTCCTCAGAATCCTGCGCAGGATAATGTTAAAGAGTCACAGAAGCTTTTCGTTTCAGTAAAATTAGGCATTGTCAATGGTTGGAAAGTAACGCTTCGTGTCAAATTTTACTCATCGGCTAACTTAGATTCCGACGAATGTTATTCATCAATCTCCAAATTGGAAAATTTGGATTGCGCTTCCATAGCAAACAGTTTCATATTATTTTTATATCTCAACCAGCCAGTCAACCTGCCCAGATGATGTTCCCTCGATTTTTATCAAAAAGTGCATCAGCGGGCATCTTGAACCACTTCGGCGACCAACACGGTTTTATGCTTAAACGATCGACAACGACCAACCTGCTCTTGTTGACAATAAATGTATTCGATTGATTCGCTGACGAATTGCAAACCAATGCTATTTACATGGTTCTATCTGCGGCCTTCGACAAAATCAATCATGATATCGCAATAGCGAAGCTGGACAAACTAGGTATTCATGGACAACTGTCTATCTGCACCATTCTTCGCTACATCTGGCATCCCACAAGAAAGCCATCTCGGTTCAGTGATATTCCTCCTCTACTTTAATGACGTCAATTTCAAATTACCAGGACCCCACCTTACATTCGCCGAAAACATTTCTACAAATACGAGTTCCATTCAGGAGAACCAACTATGGTCGTCTGCATGCTATTACCAAACTTCAGCGTATTTTTAGTGTGGTAACGGCTTTGGCTTCAACCTGACGGTGAATTCGATAAAAGCTAAAATATTCTCTATTCTGAAATGTAATTAGTTTAAGCAACCACCATTGGGACAAATATTCTAATATATACCTGGTTTCGTCAGAATTTTGCTGCTAATCTAAAGCTGTTATAAGCTAACCCATCGCACCCCCTCCCGCAGAGCCAGTCGAGGAAAAAACAATCCAAACTCAATTCCGGTTCAGTGCCAAGGTATTCGCTACAGTCACGGATTACTCACAGTTATCGTACATATTTGTCAATTTAATTGAAGTCTCACTTTCAAATGAGCTAGAGGGAGATCGCGAAACTAACCGAAGCTCGGTACTAATATAATCCGACTACAAGTCAACGTTTTAACCAACACTAAATGCATTCCTAATCGAAAGTGAACATTTGAAAAACAAAAACACGTTTCCGTCATTTAGAAGTTGACTACAAAACCGTCAACACTAATCGTTAAATTAGTTAAACCTGTAACTGTTACTTCTCAGCCTCGAGTTGTCACGGTTACCAATTGGATTATACGTTTTTATCGTTCTGCATCTTAGCAAGCGAGGTTGTCAGTTTGTTATTGTTCATTCCTTTCAAGTGAAGTGAAAATTTAAGGAACTGTACTCCTATCCGAATCGGTGGACGAACCGCAGAAAGGATATTATAGCCAGGTCAGAATCTTTACATTACAATGTAAATAGTTCTCGTTCGTTATACGTTTTTAGTGAAAAGACATGTATTTAGAATTACTCGTGTTGAACTGAATTCGATATAGTTTAGATAAAATTAGTATAAATTAGCCATTAGTCAGAGGTGGCAGAGAAAAAATTTCATTTGTCATTTTTTCACGTGATGAATGAAAGAAATTTATTTTAACAAATTATAAAGGATAACTTAACTTTTTTCGACACGGCAGAGCTGGTTGCGCTTTGTTACAGTTTGATGTTTCATTTCACTTTCATGAAGCATAGCGAAAAGCACTTTTAGCGTCCGTTCCTGGACCCTTTAGCAATCGTTACCGTCAACTAGCGAATCAGTCTTAAAAACGAAATTATTTCCAGCAAACGAGCTGGAGCTTTTGTTTTAGGTTTTAAAAAATCTGTTTAATCCGCCTTCGTCGAATATTGCACTCGTACAGTATAGCCGAGTTCACCCACTTACACTAAACAAGTAAATATTAAATGAACCGTTAACCTCGTCAACAAAATAAGCAAATGGAAAAAAAACAACAGTTAAACAGGAAACCACAACGATTTTTTGTGCGAAGAAAGCCGGAAGCCATCGTCGTAGTGTCTCTCGATAGAATTAAAATCCGATTCTGTCATCATCAGCGTTACCACGTCGTGTGTTTGGACAAATGAAAAGCGTTATACTCTCAACCGTAATACTCATACTACTGTCAGTATCTCTCGTTCATCCTCTCTGGGCTTGTCGTTATATCACTGTTTCATATCGTAGTCATACATGCAATCTAGAAGCACACCATGAAAAAAAAAATTGTAACTGTAATGAATCCAGCGAAGCGATTTGATTTAATTTTGTCACTATTTTTCTTTTCATACTCGAAATCTCATTGTTCATACTGAAATTTGATCGAAAATAAGTCTTTTTTGAGAACCCAGAAAAATTACATATATTTATATCAAAATTTATATTAAACAAAGATATTAAGAAAAATCTGCTATACACACACGTACATATTTAGAGTAATCATCAATATTTGAAAGTATTTACAAACATTAAACAATCTATCGAAAACCCACGAACCATTCTAAGCAAACCAAGGACAGACGTTCTGTCCGACAAGCATACCGATTGACAGTCGTTCCCATCGAGAGCTATTTCGCTACGCCTACTAGCAGCTGGGTAGAAACCAGTGAAAAGTTTCTCGCATAACAAAACAAATATGTATGTACTGCAGTAGTATTACAGCCTACTGCAAAACAACACAAAACAACCGTATAGACTCCGTTTGTTGCTACCCGCACACCATCACCACCAGAATACTACTACATGTAAAGAAATAAGATGAATGGGAAACTAATATTTGTAAATCGCATGCAAAACACCCACGGACTAGGTTATGTTTAGATAAATACAATGGAAAATGTTCGCTTCCCTAAGCTCTCATCCAGACAGATACACGTCATAAAGCAAACATACTTAACCGATCAATAGTAACTGTTACATGGCAAAAAAATCCGTACACATACAGAGAACGTAACCAGAGTTTTCTATCTAGTAAACATTCAGCTACCGAAAACAAAAAAAAAGATCCAGTAAGTGTACGATTCGTTTATGGACAAAATCAGTAGCGATATTGTCACGAACAAAGTTCAGTTATCAGTTAGGTCTATGCAAATTTTCACCTCCCTGTTCGTTTGGGCCTAGGAATGATTGTATAATTACCAAAATCATGGAACAATCATTAGTTGAATCAGGTAATGAATTAGTTAGAAAGATAGGACAACATAGAAGGGTTCGCGATAGCACAAACAACACATTGGACGAGTTTGATCGTGCCTGACGGTGGCAACTGGGTGGATGGAGGGTGACATTTTAGTCTGTTGCAAGGAAGGTAGGATTGGTATCGAGTAAGCAGATTCCATAGTGGCAGGCAATCGTTTAGCCGGACTCGAAAAAAATTGAAAGATGGCCGAAAAATCACGGAATCACTGAAGTTTAGAAAGTATAAGTGATACACTCACACATACGCAAATATGGATTACTGATGACTGTTGATCTTGGATTAATTTGGAATCCTCGGAGAAAACACTAAATTTTTGGACTGGGAAATCTAGATTACTATTTCAATAGTCATCTGGGATTGTTCCGGACTGGTTGAGGTAAGGTCTGGCATTTATTATGAATAAAACGTCACTAACAAGGGACTGATCATAGACACTAGACTGCCTAGAAAAATAATGAATTTTTAAAAGCTCCATCGGCCCACCTCTAAGTCGAATCCTAGTCCCACCAGAAGTACTGGCACCAAATTTGAAGTAAATCGGACAAGTCTTGCTACCGGACCAAACTGCCTGAAGTTTGTATGGGATTGTTCGACAATTTACATGGAGAAATACCACTAGATTGCATTTTAACTGCTAGGTAGCACTGTATTCATCGTATTATAACTGCAAGCAAAAATAAGAAAGGCAGTTTAATTATCGACAACTTTAGTTAATCCGGCTTTTTAGGAAAAGTTATTAAACTTTTAGCGAAGTGATGTCTGAGCTAGTTTTGCCTACCCATGCACGCTTGTGCTCTTTCCACGAACTATAATTTTTTGTGAAATAGATTGTGGTTAGATTTAGCTGAATAGTATGTTTAGAAGAATTTTAGTATATATTATTTAACTAAAAAGGTAGTTTATGGGAATCGAGTACTGATGCACAACCATGCACTGTTGATCCCATACAAAACTAACTCGGACATCACTTCGTTAAAAAAAGTTTATTTCGATTATAGAGGTTTCAACCTTAAGGTCATTCGTCTCTTCGAGTTAGAAAAATCTTATGAAAAATTTCTAACCCTATGTGCGGGGTCAAGACTCGAAATCAAGTGAGCTGCGTACAAGGCAATCGATTTACCAACTACGCTATGGCCACCCCCTTTGTTAAAAGTTCAATATCTTCCAGTAAAATCGGATTGATTTGCGTCTTCTACAAATTTTTAAACCATCTTATCTTATTTTTACTTAGTGATAATCTGATACATACAGCGCTACCTAGCGGTGAAAATGCGAGCTACATTACGTCTCCACACTCGACGGAAGAACTTTTCTTGATTACAAAACACCTCTAAGTCACTCATTAAGACGTCTGCCAGGAGAGGCAAAAGTTTGCTACCTATGTTCAGGCTGTTTGCTTGTAGAACTTCCGTGGTAAGGTTCTGGTTCATACAAGACTTTGAAACGGAAAGGTTGAAGACGATCTAAGGCGTCAGCCACTGGTACATTTTGGAAATGAGGCCGTTATATCAAACGATACCAGAATTTCTTCTCGTCTTGTCTCAAACCCCTTCAGTTGCTCCACCAGGTCCATGCAGTTTATTAACTTTTTCACGAAGCCGTCTTCTCGGTGGGCGCACAAACGCTGGACGAAATTAGACACCGCACAGACACTAGGTTTTTAGGATTTTTTGGCAGGCAGTGAAGTGAAGGAATCGAGCAACTTTTTGGCGGACCTCAAAGTCACACTTTGTAATTATTGTCTGCTCGGTATACCTATGATATATAATCTCCTGAATAAGTGTTGCGTCCGTCGCCTTCAAGGACCACACATATTCCGTTCAAGATTTGCGCCGTCAGTATACATGAATTAGTATAGGGACAATTGACGGTATCGTATAGTAAAATTATACTCGATAACCGGGGAAATGTTTTGTCACATATAACAATTTTTAGAAAACAGCTAAAATGTTGATTGCTAATTTATATCGTGTGTATGAGTCATGGTGACACATTTCGGATCATTTGTTCATGAGTTGAATAACCAGCTTTCAATGTATTCTACATCTCTCTGGTTATGTCTCAGACTTTACCCACCCATCTTGTTGTCACACATTACTTCATTCGTAACAAACACTATAGTAATCAAAATGTTCTTATGACCCGTTCAGAATGACATGCGATTACAACAGATCACCTTTTTTGTAACATATTGTGTTATAAATTAGGTCTCGTTAGTAGTTAAAATAACAGAAATTTATAACAAGTAACAAAGCGAGATATAGTTTTGAAATATTTCTGTTATGTGTTTCTGATCAGTGATTCATATTTGAACGAAACGGAAACTTGAATCGAACCGTTCAAAGTATTCTTCCAAAGAACATTTGTATCCAACCACTAAAAATAAAATAAATAAACTTACCAAAGTATTAAAATGTCATTGAAACCGCAGCTTACAGGTCATCTCGGTTATGGTTATGATTTTGAAAGCCAATCGAACGTATGACAAGAAAAGAAGTATTGACTGCAAAAAAAAACACATTTAAAGCGTGCCTTACACGTTCTATATTTTTGTCAATACACGTATTGACGATATGGTTACAATATTTCAATCCCATTTAAAATCCACATCGTCAATACAATTTTTTTCCATTACACGTACTTTTGTCAGTACTCGCTAGTATTGCCAAAATATTGAACGTGTAAGGGCCGCTAAACAGTGAAAAAACATCATTAGGATAAGTTATACTTACGATTGAAAGTTTGGATTCCAATTGTAAAGTGAAATACATGTAACGTTCCTGAGAAATTGGGGTTCAATATTGGTTTCAATTTTCTTTCAAATCTATTTCAATTTTTTAGCTCCTCATTGCGGATGTAGTTGAGTGTAGCGGCCACTAGTTCCTGCAAACAAACAAACATTATTAATTGTGCACATTTTTCACTATGACATGGATCTAGAGCATTGTGTTGAATTCAAATAAAACTGATCAATTTCTGTAGGTAAGAAAGTCAAATAATCGTAAATACGCAAGTAAAATAGGGTCTGCACAAGTCTAACTCAATATGAAAGATGTAATAACAAACTATCGAATTTCACTTTAAGTAAAATTCCCGCCAAGCACAGTTTCCAATAGTCACTGATAGAGATAACTGTTCATTTCGTTTACTATGAACAGCTGCGCTTGGCGAGTAACCGGTTCATCCGCAATTTCCCCTACAAGTTGATATTGATAGTTAGCTTTTACGTCCTTGCACTAAGTTAGAGCAATTTTTTTCGAAACGCAGTTTCGAGTGATTTCCCCTAGTAAGGTTAATAGTTTTATTTACCTGTTTGAAAATATACGCCGCCACCCCGTTGCCACCGTCAGAGCGCTGAAACATTTCGCGTGCAAGCTTTCAGGTCATCTCGATTATGGTGATGATGTTGAAAGCCAATCGTACGTATGACAAGAACATAAGTATTCTCTGCAAAAGAAAAACACATATAACATTAAAACAAAAACTTTTTATTATCAGAATATCGCTATCAGCACACTAAGTAGCTCACTTTTTTTTTTTTTATTCGGAATCCTATAAAGAAAAGGAAATGATAAACAAACAAATATTTGCGATACCAACATGAAGCATATCACACGATGGACATCACGCAACCAAGTGAAACTGAAAAGTAACTACATGAGAGAGAGGAAGAGAGATATAGGAAGAACTTTAAATAGCAAACATGCTCATCTAAAAACAAAACATACGCATATGAACAGACACGCGGCGTTTCAACGTAAGAAAATGTAAGGTGAATTAAAAAAAAAACTTAAAAAGTAAACAAATATTTTTTGATATAAATTTACAATGTCTTTAAGCCACATTTTTAAGCGACAATGTGGGGAAAATATGCCAGCCGCACTCCTTTTGTTTCTGTCCTACTTTTAGGCATTTACTACTCAAGGTATTATTTTAGCCAGTAAAACTGAACTGTAATGTCAGCAAACAAACAAAACAAAAAACATACACAAACAAACAAACAACCGACGAACTGTGAAAAGCTTTTGCTCTATCTTTTACCAACCGCTTGCAATTGTTTAGAGGAAGGCATAGCAAACGTATGTCCCATCGGAAAGCAATCGAACCAAAGCGCCAGACTTGTACTTTTTCGGAGGCGAATGCTTCTCAATTGTAAGGCTTTTCTACAATAACTAGCTACTAACTAATTAGACCGACGCAGCAGCAAATTTGCTTTGGCTTATAGTCAAGTTTTGTGTTTCTATCGTTATCGTTTGGTTTTCCGTTGTTACAAACTATACAAAATAACGAAAGCTCACCTGATCGGTAGTTTTTGACAAGAGACACTGCGTCAGATAAGTTAAACCTGTTGACGGCAGTGAACAAACGAGATACATATAAAATACAACACGACAAGTATTAATTGTAATGATTGAATGGACGGTAATGGAGCACGAGTAGTTGTATTTAATAAACAAACAGAAATTGAATGAAAGTTTTATATATGTTGAAACCCAAAGTCTCGTTAAGGTAGCCTATGATTAGTGAATTTTAACTTTAATAATGTAAACAATCAGTTCTGAAAGTAGGGTGAAAGGTAAGTATGATAGGAACATACATACATACACACACGTTTTAGTGTTCACATTTAGTTATGGTTTTCGTTCCAACACAACAGCACCGAATTAGTTGACGTTTTTGTAACTTTAATAAGTGAACGAAAAAAAGAACTAATAAAAATCTCAAAAAATTTGCTGAAGTAATCTCACAATGTTAATAAAATAAATACACAAACAACAAACACTAGCTTTTGAAAATGATCAGCTGAATTCATGTTACGAACGCCAGCTTGTTTCCGTTTTTTTCTCCATCACAGCAGGCCAGCTGGAAACATCACTTTTTGACAGCTGCTCTGCCGTCGCGTTAGTCATATTTTTTTCTGCTCACGTACTGTTGATTGGTTTTGTTTCGTTCACGTTTTGAACCAATTCGATTTCGAGAGTGTGCTTGAAGTGCTCTCTCCCGTAACAACAACAAAGCAGCGTTTGTTCTAGAACAAGAAAGTGGTTCATGACTTACTAATGGAATTAAATAAAATTAATATTGTCACTGCAATATAAACCCAACTAAATAGAAAAAAAATTGTAATCGAAGAGAAGATACAAAATCGCTAGAATAAAAAATTGCAAAATCATTGAATATACACACAAAATAATCACCATGAAAAAAAGTCGAACGCCCTGTTAGAAACTGATAAAGTTGATCCTAGTCAAAAAAACGAAACCGTTTCGTTCGACCATTCGATCGTGTAACAGAATCATTCGTGTAGTTGTACTTTAAAACACAAGAAAACTAATTGTTGATCCTCTCCAATCCTTTAACGAAATCAAAGAAGAAAAACCTAATTCTTTTCACTGTTTCTGTTTTTTCTATAAGAAAATGTGAGATATTTACTACGAAACGCGCCATTCATTGTTAATTATTTATCCAAACCAAAAAACGCTAACGAAAATCAAACAACCTTCCCAACTTTTAGTCCTTCTAGTTCGAAGAATAAGAAAAGCGAGCGAAAAAATAGTCTAATGTAATCATGAACAAACTTACATTCATAGCGAAATGAGTTTCATCATCGTATATAGACATAAAAAATAGCGAAACAACTACCACACGAAATAAACGTAAGATAGTGAAAATAATTTCCAATGTCTAAATCCCCTGACTTCTTCGACTTTATACAAACCCCCTCCAAACCCGCATCCATCGCTCCAACCTTGTATGAACTATAACTAAATCTTCTTACTTTCGCACTCACACAAATAGAGTCACACCCCGCAGCGTTAAAAAACAGCCCCCCGTTCGCCCGTCAAAATTAACTAAACACAAGAGAGATGCAAAACGAAACAAACAGTTCAGTGTTCCCATTCCCGTTAACATCAAAATCACCATAAAATTGCAAAATCTACAGAATACTTCAAACAACGGGTAATACACAACTAACATTTTACTCCAGCAGCGAATTATTACTGTTAGTCGTGGTTTGAAATACACTGAAAAAAAAAAACAAAAATAGGCGAATCAAACTGTTCGTTAGTAGCAGGTGAAGAATCAGAAATACTCGGATTGCCATCACTGCCACAATTAAAAGGAAAGCAAATAAACACGTTAAACGTAATAAGATCGAACGAGACATATGGTACGGAAACGAGAGAAAAACATAAAACTAAGCGAATAAAATCATCATCTCTCATTGTGTGAGGGCGAACGTATTTTGGGTGTCTGAATGGCTCTACCATTTGATGGTGTAATCATGTATAAAGAATTGTATAATGTAGCAGCAACAACAACAACATCTACAAAGACACAATTGTAAACAGGGGACATTCGGAACCGCACATGCATCATCTCACAGACACATACCCAAACACACACACACACACGTAGCGCCGACTCGAACACATATACATATACAAAAGCCAGTGCATATACACCATTCAGCAGTCGAACATCACCAAGTGAAGGGCACTTTTTGATTGACAGAAAAGAAACAAAAAAAACTACACAATCCTGGGAAGAAAAACAACGCAAAAAAACAGAAGAACACTAGGAATAAACAAAAAAAATGTCAAACGCTGCGACGCGGAAAGATTGAAAAAAAAAACGGAAGAAGAAAATCTACTAATAATTATTATAAAGAAAATAATGGATAAAATATTAAAAATATGAATAATGATATGTTATGAATATATTATATATATAAATATATACATGATAAATATTAAAGGCGTTAAATTGTTTGGTTCCGTTCGATGTCACTTGCCTTGTCTTAGAAAATGTTTGTTTTCCATTTACGCTTTTTTATAACCTCTTCATCGCGAGTTGACACCTTTTGGACTTAGCACGTGTTTAGTCCTTCGACGTTTTTTCTTGTACAAAAGCTTTACTTAAATGCAGTTTTTTTTGCCACGTCTTTAACCGAACTATTGCGATTTCTCTTCGAAGCTTCGACTACCCGCTTTTTGACCGGGTTTTCTCGGTACGTGGCCAAAATTTACGTTTACGCCGCTGATGTTCTTCCGGCTCCATTTTCGCACCGGTTGCACAATTGCTAGTGGAACTTACATAATGTACAGGATGGTTTCATAAAATGGCCCCTAAAGATTTTAAAATATTTTCTTTATTTCATCAATAAAAAATTCGAAAATTTGGCAACCTTTCGGCTTAAATATTTGCAATAGTCTTCGAGGGACACTGGAACAGCTTCTGGAATTTTGTTACATACTGTTTCAATTGTAGTCATTAGAGCATCTTTATTACGATTTGATTTAGCGTCGGTAATTCTTTCAGCAAGACTCCACACTGTAAATCCGATTGGGTTGATAGCCGGAGATGAAAGAGGTAACATTTCTTTGGTCCAAAAATGCTTAAAATTAAGGTGGCACCACGTTTGAGCGCTTTTTTGTTCCATGTACTGGTGTTGAATGTTGTGTAAAGCAAATTTCAACGTCTGGAAGAAACTCATTTTCGATCCGTGGGAAAATTTTCAGCTGTAAAAACTCCCGGTAGACCTGCTGATTGATTTTACGCTATCCGAAATCCGGGAACAAAAGATTTTTTTACCATTTGAAGCTACTGCAGCCCAAATCGTAACCGAATCCAATTTTTGCATCCTGCATACACATTTATCGTTAAAATCAATAGAATCAAGATTTTTCCTGAGTATCCCTATCATTTTGATGGTTAAATTTGTGGCTTACATCGAATACTTTCTCAACCGAATAGATAACGACGACGAAAGGATAATTTGCAAACCCACCCTTCAGCATTTTTCATCTTTTGTCTCTTTTTTCGTTACCTCGGAAAGAAGCTGGTGTTGCCACAGTTTGGATTATCTTACACGACAAATTGTAATATTTAACCGTTTGGTATATGGATCTGGCCGGGTTGCGACGTATTTTGTTGGCCATAGCTTCAATCGATGTCTTTGTCATTACAGAACGAGGCCTTTTCAATCCTGGTTCGTCTAGATGCTCCATTTCCATCTTGCAATCGTTTCTTGCATCGCCTGATGTACTTTCGATTCGCACCAAGCAGCTTCGTTATTATTTAATTACATTAATCTGATCTCAGAAGAAAATATTTCCACATACACTTGAATTTAATTTATTCCCAGCGTTTTGTAATTGAATTTTGACAGATCAAAACATTGAATTCATTTCACCAAAAATTGAATAGAAAATACCTAATGGAAAAAAGTTACAGAAATTTGAAAATGATGCACCCTTTATCTGAAGTGAGAAATACATTGAAAAGGCTTATCAAAATTATAAATTATGCTGTCTGCCGGTTATAGTGCTGAAATGCTGATGATGTGAGCATCCCAAATACGTCAGACAACCTTGATTCCCTTGGACGCCAGTTTACCACCTTACAATAACGAGGCGTGAAAACTGTCGAATTGGAGTTGGCAACGGGTTGAAGCAATTTCTGAAGCGATTTCTCTAACCCGAAAAGAGGCGACTGACCTGACCCCATGGTTAAAACCTCTATAATAAATGTTCACGGTCCCAGACTGACTTGGATCCTCCATGCAGCCCCTAGCATAAGCTAGGCTCTTTGTTGCCCTTCACCAGTTTTCGCCACAATCCGACGTTGACCCACTCATTCCCACCAGAGTTACAAATAATCGAAGCTCTATTTTGACGGCTGAAAATGAACCTGATGCGACTCGCGGTGAATAGAAAAAATATTCATTCAAATATCCATGTTATTCATTCAGTTGAATATCGTACAATATATTCATTTCACTAATTATCAAGGAAAATGTTTTCAAATGCCGATAAAGCATATGAAACAACAATCATCATCGCTTACATTGTGCCAGGGCTTACTTTGATGCGTTTGATTCGTTGCTGCACGGTCGCTTCGTGTAATAATCGGAAACGAATGAAAATCTGTATGGATGAATGGGCGGTTTGTTCGTTTGACGTTTTCAGCTGCGTCACTGAATATTGAAAATGAATGCGGCTGAATATGATCAATTTTCATTCAATGAATTTGAATATTTTTAACTCTGTTTCCCACACACCTGACCACGTCCTTACAAGTGTTTTGATTTCACAATAGTCCGATCATCTGCCTAAAGGAAACGTTTTCATAAATGGCGGAGATAACAAAAGGCGAAAGATATAAATAGTGTTAGTAATTGGAAGTTCTTTAAATCAATATTACTAATACTGACTAGTAATACTTACAAGCTCAGCCCTCTTAGGACGCTAGCCCTTCATCAGCTTATACAAGTAGTCAAAAAAATAAACCAGTTTAATCTCACCAAATTATCCGCTCAAAGTATCGAAACTCGTTTTGAATGTCCAGTATTAAACGGCATAATCTTCACTCTGACCATCGGCATCTACATCCATCTATTGGGTTCTTCTAAATTTGCACCTGGGAACTCGATTATTCTGATCTTCTGTGCGGCTTAAGCCGACCATCTCTTTTTATTGGCAGTGCTTTATTCTCGAATTCCAGACTTTGATTCTAAACTCTGGTGACTTCGTCATTGATGTAAAAGACGACACTTGAAAAATTTTCCTCCCTCCGAAAATCACAGCAATATTTAACACTTAAAATGTAGCTTCCGGAGGGTTAATCAATGCTGTAAAGCCCTATTAAGACTGCATGAAAAATGTTCTACCAGGAAACCCGAAAAATTTAATTGAATATTCAGGATAGAACAATCGGCAATGGACACAGCAATGCGGAACGGAAACTAATTAGAGACTCGGTATTCGGAAACAATGCTAAATAGATAGTAAAACAAGAATAAGAAATGTACTCCCCAAGTAACCATAAGCATTAAGCCATTGCACTATATTGGCTATACATTTGCACTAATGTTGCATTGAAACTCCATTACAGCATTAACAACGCAATAAAGCTCTTTATTAGCATCAATAATGCATAGCTGCACAGCCGACATATAGCATTATAGCTTGCTCTATATGCGTATATAAAGCTGATATAACGCGTACATGCTTCAAGGATCTTTAAAGCATGTAAGCTTTATAAGTGCATTTGATGCCATTATAGAGCATATAAAAAGCTAATATAATACTATTGTAATGCTGTGGGTTTATTTGTTATGCAACTCTTCTTGAAGAATATATTCGGCATATTTCATTTCAATCGAACATATGCAATATAGTCCAGGAAGCAAACGCAGCGCACTTACCGTGAAGGACGAGGCAAGGTACCTCAGTTCGAGACTTACTGAAGGTAATTTTCGTAAACATTCATATCATGTGAGAACGAAACCCCCCCATTAAGGATATTCATTACAAATGCATTTAGAACAGAGTCAATTACGGTTTCAAACAGAATATTTTATTTTAAAATTTTTCCTTTTTGCTCGTCATACCGAAAGGGAACATAAGAAATGGTTTTAAAACCATGGCGGACAATGACAACCAACTGAAGCTTTTTAATAGCATTAGTAGTGCCAATATAAGGCTTTCAAATTTGACATTTGTACGTTTTTGCTATATAATAGCATTAGTACTGCAGAAACGAGCTGTCAATCTCCGCACAGTAATAGCACTATATTTCGCCTTTTCTGGCATAATATCGGCATTAAATAAGTATTTAGGGCTTCACGGCTTTTTAGGACAGCTTTATATGTGGATCTAAAGCAGATATTAGGCTACGTTATAATGCTTATTGGTTACTTGGGTCCCTTTTGAGTTTACGCCCACGAGTGGTTCCACTCAACGGCAGTGTTATACAAATTGTCGATCACCTCACACAATTGATTCTACTAATCTGTTCAAACTGTTCCATGTTGTACCAACCGAACCACTAATTTGTAAAAAAATACTTCCATTTTCTGACAATTTTGACGCGAGCGAATTTTTTTTTGCTTCCAACGCGTACGACTACTGCGATCGAATCGATCCTTTCTGGGGACTACAAACATTGTCCTAACAGCTGGACTGAAAAACAAAACTAAAAATTACCCGATATTTAAACAGCCGTAACAAAAATTGAAGTAAATCTGGTCAGTTTTAAACTGTTTGAAGTTTGTAAGCAATTTTTGAAAATAAGTTCGATATAATCGACAGGTCGAGGGCTGAGCTGTAGTTACCCCTAACTAAGGTATCATTTCAGTCGTTTAGGATGATATATGTGTTATATCCTTCGACTGCCTATACGATGCCGTTGCCACGTTTGTTCCTACCGGGCGCTTCTCGAATAAAAATTAAATTATTCATTTAGTGTTTGTTGTTTGATAAAACCGATTCATTATTAGGCAACGCCTTTTAAGCAGTCCTTTCGATCAAAGAATTGGTTTATATTTTTGTTAGCAGTCTTAAAAAAAATATTTTAATAAGAAAGCTATCCCAGAACGAACAAAAACATTTTGCAATATGTTACCATAAGCAAGAATTATGGCCAAAATACAGTTCGAATTATGACGTAAAGAATACTGCGATACAAGCTTGAAATCCACCGACCACCAGTTGCTCTAAAACTTTCGAACCGGTTCATGACTAGCGCCACCTACTAGTCAAATTAGTAAGCGCCTAAAAGTTTTGCTAAAGTTTACCCGGCTACCAGCCGGCACAACACATATTGCGCATGCTTTGAACTTTGCCCGCTGAAGGAACCGAATCATTATTTTTAAGGTTCAAGTTACCTTTTTTAAGCATGTGTTAGAATTGAACGCTTGGTAGTGTGCGTAGGAAAATTTGTGTTCAGCTTTGCCACCGGATTATCCATTTAAACCTTTTTAAAACTCTAAAAGAAGAATATCAGTCGATTTATTAGATCATCACGATTCAATTCATGCAAAATACCTGCTGGAAAAACCATCGGCTTAGCTAAATGGTGCTTTTGAAAAAGTGGCTGTGGTTTTTTCATTGCGCAGTAGTGTTGCGTACCCCAGCTCGGTGTGGTAGTGTGATAAATAATCACAGCCACTTTTTCAAAAGCACCATCCAGCTAAGCCGATGGTTTTTCCAGCAGGTATTTTGCATGAATTGAATCGTGATGATCTAATAAATCGACTGATATTCTTCTTTTAGAGTTTTGAAAAGGTTTAAATGGATAATGGATTTTTCTTATGCATGCTACCAAGCCTTGAGGTAACTTGAGCCTTAAGATGAAACGCGCTCGATATTAGTTAGCTTGCAAATGGGTGTCCAGACGGACTATCATATGTATTGATTTACAGCGATGGCAACGATTTCACTAAGGAGAAAGATGCTCAACTTTGATATTTTTCTTACATCCTATGGGAGACAGTCCTTTATTGCCATTAGTACCATATGCTGAGTAAAATTCCTGCTAGTGGGATGTTTCCAGGGAGGTGTCATCCGCTTTGGAAATATAGACTTTGACAATAGTTAACATACGATGGATCTAGCCGCTTGTAGGCCCATGTCTCCTATGCAATAGCATTGGGTTGTTTGGATTTTAACAAAGGCAGATGTTGGCTAGGTCATAATGGCCGCCTAGCAGGAGCCTGTTTGTTTCTCTAAGATTTTAGCAAAGATTCGCTCCATTAGCCATCTACATTTCAAGTTAGACAATCTAGTGCTTATGTATAAGCGCTGCGGTGAGCAAAAATCCAACTAGTGCAGGCTCAAAATGGTGTCTACACTGAGAAACAAAAATATAGTAGTAAGCCTACTTCCTTAATTCCCATCCTATTTTATTCTGTTGTGATTTTTAAGCATTATCTAGCATATACTTCTAGTAAGTATTCAATGAGTGGATAGACTGAATATGCCCAATGCATAAAATTTACAGCAGAAGAAACGAGAGGCAGATAGAAAAGTATACTATCGATGCATAAACAATGTTCTGCGTGTAGTTTTTCGCTGAAATTTCGCCAGCCCTTCGTAGCATATCTGAAAACATTTGATCTCATCCGCTCAATTGAGGAACTGCAGATTTCATTAACAACGGCTTGAAGCCTTCGCTGATTGTGGTTTAGCAAGCACCGGGTGTGTTTTTTAATCCGAAAAGTTCACAGACATTGAAATACCACGAAAGAAATTCTGGCAGCGCTCTGTCCGTCAAACACCCAAAATTTTTATTACGCCTGGCGAAACTTGAGGAGTATTTCGCCATGAACGTTCGTTAGGGATAACGGAAGGGGGGGGAGGGGTTCCCTTTTGACTGTCCTGGGTTTTTACTCGCCTGATATGGTCACTCTATCGTATTGAAATGTTCGGTGATGGTCAAAACACAGACCTTGAAGATTCCACTAAAAAAAATCATTCGTTAAATATCGTACCATTTGTGTGATTTATACCCTTCTTTTCCAGCTCCCTTGTGTAAATTCGTTCCATTCCCGAACGATGGAAGCATCCGTTTTCTCTACAAGCTTCCAACAAAGCGCTGAAAAAAAACTTTAATGTAATTTCCGTTGCTTTTCGAAGGTAGATTATACTTACTATAGAATTTCACCCGTAACTATCTGGGAAATGATCTGATAACGAATCTGGTTCTATATTTTAAGTCCTTTTTTACATTTCTTCTTTGGTTAGTATTCTCGCTAAAGCGTCATTTCTGTTTATACATGGCACATTTTTCACGGCATAATTTTTTTCACGTTCATCAATGCCCACCATTAGATGGCATTAACATAACCTCAAAGTTGGTGACGTGAAGAGGAATTCTAGTACCGCACTGCATTCATTATATTCTTCCGAAGCTGCAAATAAAAATGGTTATTTCACAATAGTAAAAGTAAACAACGGAACGAACATTATTTTTTACAATTTTTATTCATTTTTATGTGTATAATGTACTTGTTTTTTAAATTTTATTTAAATGTTTTTTTTATTATAAAACGACAAAATCGTAGCCATACTTTTTTACTTTTAATCATTAATATATAATATATATTCTCATTACAATCCATTACTTCTTTTAACCGTACTTTCAGTTTCCAATTTTTTTTCTTCTGTTTTGCTAACACCTTGCATTGTCGCTTTGTTTTTATTTTATTTTCATCTTTTTTCTCTACTCCCGTACCTTGATTGGTTACTTTTTCCCCCTTTTTTCCTCGCGATGTTACAGTTGTCGTCCGTCTTTGTCTGTTCGTATGTCAATCGGTCCGTCCACCGTCATAGTATACGTGTGTGTGTATGTCAGTGTAAGTAATGATCTTTACTTCCTACCTCGAATCTAGGATTCATATCTTCCCCGCCTAGTTACTTGCGCGTGCATTCCAGTTCCCCCTCGCCATCTCTCTACTATCGCTTTGTTCCCTCGCTACACAAATTACAACTACACACAGCTTGTGCTCAATATCTTATTTCCAATCTCTTTTTTTAGTACGTGTGTATGTGTGTGCTTTCGCGCTCATTGGCCGACCGGATGAGGGACCGGAACCCTCTTTTTTATTCAATGTCACACACCCCCGTCATTCAGTGACAATCTTTTCACGGGTGGTTGGTGGCGGGGGGTTTGTGAAAATAAAATTTGAAATATTTGCTTTCCTGTTTTTTTTTCATTTCAATTTCCTCTTTGATTTCGGTTAGTGCCTTTTGTTTTGTGTTAATAGTGCGTGAAAGAAAACGTGTCCGTTTTTTTTCTCTTCCGCTTTTTCTTTCTTCCTCGCTTGTTTGTAGGGTTATTCCTATCTGTGTTTGATGTTTTTTTTTTTAATTTGTTTGTTTACTGTCAACTACTTGTTTCTTATGTTACACACATCATTCGCTAGGTTTTGCTTCTGTCACATTCAATATACTAACGGTTGGTGTGTGAGTGTGTGTGTGTGTGTGTGTGGATGTGTTTGTGTATATGATTTATGTGTTTACGTCTGTGTATTGGTTGATGTTAGTTCACTATTTTGCTTACCTCTCCTAATAGTAAAATCCTCTCAATTTACCTATAGCGGCTTTTAATCGTCCGGCTTTCCACGGACCAAACTAGTATCTACATATATTTTTTTGTTCTGCTCTATTACGGTTTCCTCATTTCGCTTTTTAGTTTAATATTTTTTTGTTTGTTCCTGTTATAAATGTCTTTTGTTCATTTCCTTCTTTTGGTTTGCCCTTAAAGCTCTCTTTGACTTGTTACTTTTACTTCTTGGGTTTATTTGTTTTCAGTTTTTCTTTTTGGATGGGAGGTTCTGCCAGAAATGGGTAAGATTCTAATGCAGAAGAAGAGAAAAAGATTGGCAGAAGGGCTGTTTGTTTGATATGTGCCCGTCGTCTGTTTGCGTGATGTTTTGAGGAAGAGAGAAAGCCGCAAAATTCCCATCTCTGTACGTTGGAGATTAGGATGTGTGTGGTATGTTTTGTTTTGCTGAGCGATTGTATAGGTAGTAGTGATAGCAATATCAGCAGAGTAATATTTGCAAGTAGTAGGCGGCTTGTTGGTTGTTTGTGCCAAGAAGGAAGAAAGAATAGGTGGGAATTTGATAGGTTCTGTTACTCTTTCCGTAGCTGTTGCCACTTGTTGCGAAACTTTGTGAAGGATATTCCCCTTGAAACAAGCTAACTTCGAAATGATTCTGTGTTACATTCGCTATATTTATATATGTATATAAACAATAATTTGTCACTGTCAATAAGAAGTTTTCTACTGATTTGCCACGTATTTATTTTAGTGGCGTCACTTTTTTTGTAATAGTAAATATTGCAATAAAAATACACAATAAATTTACGCTTTTTGAACGTATTTAAGTGTGTAGCATTTATCATTGTATTTAATGTAAACATTTATCTATAAGATTTGAATACTTAAATTCATCAATAAGTGTGTTGTATCTGGCGACTGTGTTTTACGTTGTTTCTAGACTGTTAATCTCAGTTGTTTTCGAAAGCTATAGGCCTTTCTTGTTCGATTTTATTAGATTGTTATTGAATGAAGGGTGAACAGTTCGATACCTATCTCGGGTGCAGAGAAGAATAGTTTTTTGAAAATTTGAACTGAGCTCAATTTGTATCGGTTGCCTTTGAATAATCAACGCAATTATTATCAGTACTTTTACTCAAAAATGCGAAAAAAAGTAGAATTATTCAACATGACGTCTGATTGAAGCAGGCTGTCTTCAACCGGTATTGGTATACTAGATTGAACTCATTTTTGACAAACAGTACACTGGAATCTCCAGCTACGAACCAAACCGGGGGTTCGTAATTTGAATTTGTTCGTGAAAAAATATGTTCGTTATTTGGAATTCATTCGTAAAAAAGCTCACCTTATATTCTAACCCTTAAATGCAAGAATATAATTTTTCCTTGGTATCCATTTTTCTGGATGAATACGATATATACCTCTTGGCTTTATATCGCGAAATTCAGTATGTTGCCAAATGGCAACAGTATGCATTTAAGGGCTAATTCAAATTCGTTGGTTGAGCAATATTCTCGCTAACCCCAACAAAAGCGAGTATTGTTGCAACATACTGACAAGTAGACGATAAAAATGAACGATTGGAACCATTTTGAAATTTAAGATGGCGATTTCCGCTTGTGCAAAATACTCGATAACCCCAACAATGTGTGCATTTTTTGCACGTGCGTGACAAGTACAAGATGAAAATGATTTTTAGCGCCATCTTAAGACTTTATCTAAACCTACTGTTGCGGTTAAAGAGAAATTATCTAAACCGGAAGTCGCCATCTTGGGTTTCCAGATAGTGTCAGACATCGGATTTCATTATCTATTCGTCAACCCCATTCCGAAAATACTTATATTTTTGAGTTTATAGACTATATAAACCGGAAATGGCCAACTTGGATTTCTAAATGGCTTCAGGCATCGTTTTCTGTCATCTACTCAACCCCACTTCGAAAGTAACCATATTGTCGAAGTTAGAGTTTATCTAAACCGTAAGTCGCCATCTTGGATTTCAAAATGATGTCAGATATCGATGTTCGTCACCTATTCGTCAACCTTATTCTGAAAACAACCAACTTTAATTAGTGACAGCTAAGAATATGTTTTTTCGCGAACTATATTCGTAAAAAGGTTACATAATTCGAATATGAAGTAAATAGGGTTCGTAAATAGAAGTTTCAGTGCACCTACTCAAAATTAAGTAAAAGTAAGAGAGACAAGTAAAAATGATGCAGTACCCACAGTCCCGTAATATGCGTCGCTGAAGTCTTAATCTGCTTTATAAAATAAGTGATTATAATTCATGAAATAAGTGTGCCATTTCCAGGTACACATTAATTATTTGTTCGAAAGTCAAACTGAACTGAACACCAATGTAAACATAAATGGGGTACAATACTGAAATTCCCCCAAAGGCAGCTTCAGCCCTTTGAGTCCTGTTTAGGTCCATTAACAAGAATGGTGTTCCATACAAACAATTTTGCTGAATAATGGCCGCAACTGCTCTTGTCCAGCGTATCCTTTCGTATCAAAGGCTTGTTCAGCTTCCGATGCTTGTTGGGACTTGTTCTCAAATCTAGAGTGCAGAGAAGAATAAACAACCAACTTGTTTGAGTTGCACGACTCGAAAATGTGATCACGGGCAGTAGAGTAGATAACCGCGTTAAAGCAGTTCGTGGAGTAAGCTAAATCTATTACCATCGAAACGAGAACCCCATATCGTACCGTGGGAATAGAAATCTTCTCGGTTTCGAGACCAGTCCAGTTGAATTGCTGGTTAAAATGTTGAACCATTTGGAATTTGCGGTGTTTCTGGAAGCTCGGAAACTCCTAGTTTGATGTCAAATTTCAGTTTGCTTCGGTTTTGTGTCAGCACTTGCTCGAACTGTTATTTTTGGGGTTACCTCAAAAGAATAAAAAAATGATCTTTCAAGAAATCTCATTTGCCAATAGCTTTCAGGAACAGTAACAAATGACCCCAAATGGAGACCGTCAGATTTACACGTTTCCTGAGCCTGAAGAAAGCATAAAGATTTGCTGTGCTGAGTGGCTCTCGTTGGTATTTCTGCGCAAGACTGCTTATAGCGTTTTTTAAGAGATTTCATTCTCACTATTCTCTGCGCACTTACCACACCGGGTCTTATAGTGCAAAAAATGACGTGCGGTCTTCACTCACTGGAGAAAGTGATCCTTCAAAACAGTCAACCCGTTATCTCCACGCATGATCAACTCGAACCGGTGACTGCACCGTCGATCTCAACTATGTGAGTGGACATGTAGACGCGGTAGTCTTTCGTGAAAGACGTGCCGTTAATAACGGCAATTGCATGTTTTGGACAGGATATCTCAATTCTGAGCTTATCTGGTCAAGCATTTGAGATGACTATCCGTCATGGTTGAATAATTCAGTGCCAGTTCCTTTGAAATCTTCAGAATACTTAACGGTATACTTATAGTCCGACCGAGTTCAATGTCGATTAATATGGAATTAGTTACAATCAAATACGAATGAGCTTCGCTTAAATCTTTTGAAAATCGGATTTTTCGGTGTTGATAACAACATTCCAACCATCTGAAATAAATATAATGGTTAGTGAAGAAACAAATATTCAAAAAAAAATCATCGGGTTGTTGCATGATACAAGCGGACTCAATTCGCTCATAAATCGTCTCCTGAGTAAAAACCGATCTACAAGTGCAGTCTCCCGGAAAAATTCTCCGTCCGCCGTCTTCAAACACCTGACTTCAAATGAAATTGCAGGCAAATCTGTAGTGGAACAATTTCTAAAATTTAACAAAACTTTAGTGGCAATGCTGCTAGCGTTGGCAATTACCGCAATTTTCAACAATTTCATTTCACCTACTACAAATACAAATTTTACTCATTTTTTGAGTAAAGGTGAATAGCCGAGGATAAGCGTGTAGTGAAAAATATCGTTAGAATGACCGAACCTGAATTGTTCCATTGTGTCAGTATTTTACCAGTCATTCGATAGACTGTCAATCAGCATTGAGTGTACCGTCACTGTTCACCTAAATAACCGAATGAACGAAAAACACTTTATCATGAAATAGACGAACAGAAAGAGATAACGCGAAAGGTTGGAGACAGTAGTCACATATCAGACAGCATCGAATTCAAAAGGAATCATATCCCGGAAGTACCACCCGTACCAGCATCCCCTAAGCCACCAGTCAGCCCTTTAAGATAATTTCCTCTTAAAAAAACAAAAGCCTAAACAAAGAAAAACACTGCATAACGATTTCCTTAAGCAATATTGCACTTGGTTATTTATCTTAACAAACTCTAACTCTAACATAACGAAAGGAGGGCAGAAATTGTTCGTGGCTGAGGCTCTGTGCGGCAATATGGGCGGGTAGTTTGTTTCATAAACGTCGGCTGCTCTAATCTCTCAACCTTATAGCCTAACCCGGTATTAAATTCTTCTGCATTAACAATAAAAATCACAATTAACAATTCTGCTGTTTATTTTTCTTTAGTTACCTGGTACGCCCCGCTCTACGATGGCGGTGACGGCTACTCAACTAAATAGACGTGTGTTTGCGCTAACCACATCAGAGTTCTAACTTTCATCTAACATCTTGACGGCTATTGCGAGCGCACGCGGGAGTAGCGCACGGTCGTCATATGTTAGGCGCAATATCTGAATTGACCTTCGTACTGGCCGCACGCACGTTTGCACTAGTAATATAAACAACGTAAAGCTTTCTTTCTATTCTTTCTGCTTCTCTTTTGCTTAATTTTGGCTATCTTGGAGACACATTATTTTATTTTATTTTAATTTCTTTTTACGAATTCGTTCATGTTTCGTTTTGTCTGTTAGGCTAATTTTGTAACGCTTCCAATTTTTCCGTTTTTTGTGTATTAAATCTTGTCTCACACACGTGTTACATTGGTAGGTTTGGTATTGGTAGCCCTTCTTGGTGATTTTTCTGTAACTTATCTATGTATGTATGTATGAGTCTAAGAAGGCAGGAAAAGCATTTGAAAGTGGAGCTTTTACGGTATTCCTGTGTGCTTCAGTGATTGGAATTACGCACATGGACGTTGAGGATACGGAAAAATGTCTATTTGTAGGGTAAATATCGTAGCCGAGAATTTTTCACTGAGCATTGAATGGGTGTACCCCATATGGCATAATGGACGTTTGGCATAACCGGTTTGGCATAAAGACGTTTGGCATAATGGACATTTGGCATAATGCTTATTGAGAGGTAGGGACATTTGGCATAATGGACGTTTGGCATAATGGACATTTGGCATAATACCTATTGGGGGGTGAAGGGACATTTGGCATAATGGACGTTTGGCATAATGGACGTTTGGCATAATGGACATTTGGCTTAATACCTATTGGGGGGGGGTAAAGGGATATTTGGCATAATGGACATTTGGCATAAAATGGCATGGTATTTATAGGGGAGTGAATCCAAAATTATTATAATCAACTTTTGTCATATATACGATGTTTTATTTCGCAATTTGGAATCAACTCAAAAAAAATACTTTTCATTTTGTATGAATTACGCAATCTATAAGTATTTAGATGGATCATCGCAAAAAACGACTAAATATAGGCACATTTACACACATTATTCTTAATGGGTTAAAAGGGTCCTTTGGATTACGTGGTGTAAATTCAGTAAGTAAGACTTCCGTTTTTTGATAACTTGAATAAAGAGTAACATGTACGGCAGAATACAGATGTATAATTGTGTTATTTGTAAAGAAGGCTGCATCGCTATGCTTTTCATATAATACTTAATTACTATTATGCACAGAATTGTGATGCGCCCTACTTTACATTATATATGGAGCATTCCACATAAAATTTACCGCCCCAAATTTTGTTTACCATTTGTTTCGATTTGGTTGTCTAAAATATTTGACACGTATTTTTTTCTTTCAAATAGTAGTAATTTGCTTTAATTTTTTATAATACTTTTGTTTAATCTCCAATACTGCAATAACTGAAGAAGATATTAAAAATTGTTGAAAAGATGTAATGTGTGCTTTTCTCAGTTTTCGAATGAAGTTTATTAAAAATAATCATGCTGCTTATTTAATGTAAAATATTGAAAAAGTTGGATGACTTTTTTTCTCTTAAAATATTTTTCTTGACGCCTTTAACATTTGGGAAAGAACATTTGAGTATTTTTGGCGTTATGAATTTTTCAGTCGAACCCTGCGCGCGCGAAGCATACCACCACACTCTTCGCTAACACGCGGGTTTGGCTGCAAGAATTTCTACACGTCAGCGCGTGCGAAGCGCATGGAGGAACCTTTCGTGCGCGCAATATGTATACTATTCTGTGCATATTAATAAATAAATAGTATATGAAAAGTATAGTGATTCGCCCTTCTTTACAAAGAACGCAATTATACTTCTGTATTCTACTGTAGTACTGTACAATGTACAGTTTACATGTTACTCATTATTCAAGCTATCGAACTACGGAAATTTCACTTGCTAAATTTACATCACGTAATCCAAAGGACCCTTTTAACCTATTAAAAATATGTTCAAATGTGCCTATCTCTAATCATTTTTTCTTTGCGATCCATCTAACTACTTACAGATTGCGTGATTCATATAATATGAAAAATATTTATTTTCTGTTGATAACAAAACAAGTAACAAAATAAAACATCATATATATGACGAAAGTTGATTATGATAATTTTGGATTCACTCCCCAATATTATGCCAAATGTCCATTATGCCAAATGTCCCTTTACCCCCCAATAGGTATTATGCCAAATGTCCATTATGCCAAACGTCCGTTATGCCAAATGTCCCTTAACCCCCAATAGGTATTATGCCAAATGTCCATTATGCCAAACGTCCATTATGCCAAATGTCCCTACCTCTCAATAAGCATTATGCCAAATGTCCATTATGCCAAACGTCTTTATGCCAAACCCGTTATGCCAAACGTCCATTATGCCATATGGGGTACACCCGCATTGAATTAATTCTAATTAATACGGAGCAATAAAACCGGGGCTTGCCAACGCAACTATGTGAACAACTCGATATCTAGTCAACAGTCAGTGCGTTGTTCACCCTGAAATAGACACGGAAAGTCTTTCCGCTGTTGCAAGAAAAAATTAGTTCAATGGGCAAGTTGATTTTATCATTCGTCGAAAGCGAAACAGGGAAAAGCTCGAAACTACCGGGAACTGTCATATCGGTCACTCTATAGTAGTAGTATAAGTTGTATTAAAAGTCGTAATGGTAGTAGTAGTAGTAGTAGTAGTAGTAGTAGTAGTGTTAGTAATAGTAGTAGTTGTTGTATTGGTCAGCGTTCGATCGAAGGAGGTGAATGGGAGTGTCGACGCGTTCGTGTGTGTCTTCCTGCCAGATGAAAATATTCCTTCGTGCTAAAATTTACTGCACGCCATTCCGTCTAGCTAAAAGGGACAAAATTTGACACATGTATTGCCGCTGCTTGGTTCACTTCCGTATCTGTGTGAGTGAGTGAGTGAGTGATTGTTTCTTTATTATCTTGTCTCTACACACCTGTTTTCTGTTTTTTAATCTGCTTCGTTTGATTCTATTTCTATCGATCGCTTATCGTTTTTCCTCACAGCAGCGATAGGTTGCCGATTCATCTCGCACTGTTTATCTCTTTCGTGCTTCTCTAATAGTAAATAGTAGTAGATGCCAGTAGTAGTAACGTATATGGGAAGCAAATGAATCAATACTGTGCGCGAGAAATTCGCCTTCACCCCGTGATCCGGGGACCTCCCAGATAGAGAAGGTGCGAATTAAAATCGAACAAAAATAAACATAATATTAAATGAAAAATAGTCACTTACACTATAATTATAGTAAGTTATAGTAAGAATATTGCAATCATAATACACCAATTTTTACGCGCTTAGCTAAGTTTCCCATAATAAGTTTAAAAAATTTCTACTAAGATTGAACGTGAGTGCGAAAATGTAGATTTGATTTGATTGTATCGCTTCTAAATACTATCTCGCCGCATGATTCCCGTTCCTTCACTGTTTCTTTCTCACTGTCACTGTTTTTTTTTTCTCTCTAGAGTAGACTTGTCTGATCAATAAACGTAGTACGAACAGTTTTCTCTTGTTTGATTAAACTTCAAATACATTGATATATTTTTTTTTGATATTTATTTACTTTTCACGTGTTTGCTTTGTTATACAATAGATAGATTCTAACATTTTTTTTTTGTTTCACTTGCTAATAAGGATAAAGAGATAGAATATTGATATTTTCACGTTTTATAGCTTAAAAGTAAAAAAAATAATGCAAAAAACTAGTATATCGAAGAAGAGATATTCGCTCGAAGAAGGATGCTTGTTGGTTTCCCGAAGCGAAAGAGATTTTTGTCGTGGGCATGCATCGCTCATTTGTTTTGGGGGCATGCAGCGCCCGTTTTTTTGTATATGTCTGTCTATATGTCTGACTGATTTTCTTTCCGACTGATTGGCCCATCTTAGCGTCGTGGATTGGAAATTTCCTGTATGACGACACCAGGTGTAAATCAAACCGAAACTGGTTACGAGTGTGTGTGTGTGTGTGTGTGAGTGTATCTGTATTTGTTTCCATTCGTTTGCCCGAATATTGGTTCCCCATATCAACCTACTATACAATTCGCAAATACCACTTTGTTTGTTGCACTTAATTAACACGCTTAAGTTTAACAGAAAAAAAATATAAGCAAAAATACAGTACCGCTTTCGCTTTCTTTCTTCAATAACTAAACATCTAACGACTTTTGGCTAGCAGCAATAACGAGTTTCTTATGTTTTTTGTGTTTGTTTTTTTTTCTCTTCATTTCGTGCGTTTCAGTCGCGCGCTTTCCTTCGTCGTCGCGATTTGAAATCTCATTTCCTTCTATCTCTTTTTTTCTAACAACTAAGGAGAGTTTCACGTATTTGCTTAAAATAGTAATTATAGTAGTTGTAGTAGTGCATAGTATTAGTAGTAGTGATACATAGACTTAGTAGCAATAGTAGTGCATAAGAGTAGTGGTAGTTTATAGAATTAGTAGCAGCAATAGTAATAGTAGTAGTAATAGTAGTAGTAGTAGTAGTAGTAGTAGTAGTAGTAGTAGTAGTTGCAGTAAAAGTGAAGGTAGCAGAACGACAACCTTTTATAGTTTGGACACAATTCAAAGATAGTGGACCGGAAGGTAACTAAAAAGATAACGCTAAAACATACAATTAATAGATACGTTTTTCTCCATCTAAGGAATAATTACGAGTAAGTTTCTTCTTTTTTGTTTGCCTTATTTTAAGAGCTAAGATATAGGTAGTGATATCCATTTATTTTGTGTTTGCATATGTGTTCATGTATTGGTTCTGTAGGCTTCCATAGAGCTTCGCGACTGGTTTTTCCCCTTCTATTTCCTATCTGCGTGTGGCTGTGTGTCAGTGTGTGTATGCAATAGAGTCTGCCAGTGTTTGTTCCTTTGATTTTTTTTTACTTTTTGTTTACCCTCGTTTCACAATTATATAATAAGAGTTTGAAGATTAAAGATTTATCGCTAAAATATAACATCGTCTGATTGTCGAGATTTCTCATATTTTTATTCGAATGTTCCGCCGGAAGGACAGTGCCTCCCGGACCCCTGTCACCCATTCGTCTAGCTCCGGTGCATCTCCCCGTCAAACCAAGCACAAGACGCTGGCCTTCATCTCCGAATCTTGCTGTGTCACACGCGGTGCCTATGTCTTTGTGTAAATATTTTTTTAAATTTTCCTAATTTTGTTCACCCATTTTTTATGATTTGATTCATTTTTT